>NW_025225216.1:26822-32866 GCF_018294505.1 Triticum aestivum | reverse complement strand
CGGCGCGGGGGAGGGGAGCTCCGGCGCGGGAGAGGAGTGGGGGAGACGACATGGAGCGAGGGGCTTGTCGGGAATTCAGTGGGGGTATTTCTGAAAAAAGACCTTGGGGACAACTATTATCGGACGGAGGGAGTATGTCCTAAGATTTGCTGCTTCAATCTGAACTTGTGAATGATTGCCATCTCTACCTGCAAAAAACGTTGGTTGTAACACTCCTGATGGTGTGGCCTAACCAGCTGTTTTGAACGCATTGATATGATGAAATTATTTTTTGACTTCAAAATGAGCACCAAGGGGTTTATCAATTTTCTGGATCATAATTTAAGAAAATGAGCACCAAGAACTTCTCCTGACCATAATTCAAGAAATGATCAGCACTTGATTGATTTTCTGTGAATCACTATTTAAACAGCACAGCACTGTAATTTGTTCAGATGCTCTGCTCTACACCTTGAGGGCTGTTATGAAACCAGTGGTAACAGTTCAAGATGGCAACTACAAATAAATTGGACTGGTATCAGGGATCTTGAGGGTCAGTAAACAAAATCTAGAGTTATAGATAATCAAAACTCTAGTCGCTGAACATGAACTGAAAACATGAAATAGTATAGAGCAGAGCATCATAATGTGTTTTCTTAGTTTTCGTATACCGATTCGATGCTTGAGAGCAAACTTTGATGCTTAGCATTGTCATTTGTCAATGACCCTAAATCTGAAACTTATTTGCTTGTGAGACATGTTCAACTGAATTTGGAAGCATCTGAACCCGCCTTTACTTGTGCAGGTGATCAATGAAGGTTTCAGTGAAGGAATCATCCAAGTGAAAGCAGAGAAGTTCACCATTAATGATGCCGCTAATTTTCCTAAACGGTCAACACATTGTTCTTATAGTAACTGGCTTCCTCTTCGAGTCCCAACATGACAAATGAAGCTTGAGCATTGTCTAACTATACAAAGTTGAAAGGATCATGCGTCAGCGTGCCCCAACCCGGCCCTATATCTTGTATGGAGCTTGAAGGGAAGGCTTAGTGGCTGACCAGTGTTACATGGTGCTTCTGGGATGTGCATTTTTATGTTTACATGCTAGTTTATGTTGCCGTAGCATGATGTCAACTTTTCTCTATCTTGCTAGGCATTATATACAAGTTTTTCGGCCATTTGTACTTTGATGCATTTGCGGTATATTAAGTGTAGAATCAGGGGAGAGAGGGGGTGGCGGCTGGGATAGAGAAATAGCCTAGTGTTGTATTCTGTTGGAGTTAGGGTTCCCTGTACAAGGGGTCAACACATATATAGGCTGCTGGGTTACATGGGCCACATGGGCCATAAGCGCGCGCGCGCGCACACACACACACACGCAGGCACACGCGCGCGCGCACACACACAGAGAAGTACAAATAAGACACAACCCAACACTCCCCCCTCAAGAGGGATGATAGATATCTATCATGCCCATCTTGTCACAAGCAAGATTGCTCTCCTTGGTTCCCAAACCTTTTGTCAGACAATCGGCGACTTGTTGTCCAGAGCTCACATGAGTTATCTTGATGATTCTTGCATCCAGTTTCTCTTTGATAAAGAATCTGTCTATCTCCACATGTTTTGTTCTGTCATGTTGCACTGGATTATTAGCAATGCTGATTGCAAATTTGTTGTCACACCACACATTCAGAGGATCTTGTCTGAGCACTTTCAGCTCAAGCAGAAGGCCTCTTACCCATAACATCTCACTCAGCCCTTGAGACATTGCCCTATACTCGGCTTCTGCAGTTGATTTTGACACCACCGGTTGTCTTTTGCTTCTCCATGATACCAAATTTCCACCAACAAACACACAATAGCCAGAGATTGATCGTCTACCATCAAGACAGCTAGCCCAATCAGCATCGCTATAGCCGTCAACATTCAAATGGCCATTACTCTTGAACCAGAGTCCCATACCAGGGCTGCCCTTTAGATACCTCATGATTCTATAGACTGCATCAAGGTGTCCACTTCTGGGTTCATGCATATATCTACTTACTACACTTACTGCATATGTAATATCTGGTCTAGTGTGACACAAGTATAGAAGTTTGCCAACCAATTGTTGATATTTTGCTTTGTTAACTTGTTCACTCATCTGTGCTGTCAATTTGTGATTTTGTTCAATGGGAGTTGGGGCTGCTCTACATCCAAGCATTCCCATATCACTTAGGGGCTCTAAAGTATACTTCCGCTGAGACAGGGCTATTCCCCTCTTTGATCTTGCAACTTCAATACCCAGGAAATATTTTAGCTGACCAAGATCCTTAACTTCAAATGCTTTGCCTAGGCATTTCTTTAGTCTTCCAATCTCCTCTTCATTATCTCCCGTTATTATGATGTCATCCACATATACTGCAAGAATTGTAATCTGTTGCTTGGAATGTTTATAGAAAACAATGTGATCTCCATTGCATTGTTTATACTCCATACTACAAACTGCTTGCTTGAACCGGTCAAACCAAGCCCTTGGCGATTGCTTCAAACCGCAGAGAGATTTTCTGAATCTACAAACCTTCCCAACAGTCCCAGGTGTAGAAAGTCCAGGAGGAATTTCCATGTAGACTTCCTCTTGTAGATCTCCATGTAAGAAGGCATTTTTTACATCAAGTTGGTGTAGTGGCCATCCAAAGTTAGCTGCACACGAGATTACAATCCTCACTGTATTCATCTTTGCAACTCGGGGGAATGTTTCGTCATAATCAATACCATACGTTTGGCTGTACCCTCTGGCTACTAGTCTTGCCTTGTAATGCTCAACCTTACCCTCAGGATTCTGCTTCACTGTGAAGATCCACTTACAACTGACTGCCTTCTTCCCATCTGGAAGATTCGCTAGCTCCCATGTTTTGTTCTTTCTCACGGCCTCCAACTCTTCCCTCATGGCTTCACACCACTTTGGATCTTGTCTTGCTTCTTTCGATGCGACAAATGCTCTAAATGAAGGTGATAGGGCTTCATAGGTGACATAATTACTGATGTCATGCTCAAGATTGCCGTTGCTCAAAGTTTTCCTTGCTACTTCCTTCTTGAGAGCAATTGGCAGGTTAGGTGATGCTTCTTCAGTGTGACACCCCCGATTCAATCGTACACTAATCATGCACGCAAATGTGTACGATTAAGATCAGGGACTCACAGGAAGATATCACAACACAACTCTAAAACATAAATAAGTCATACAAGCATCATAATACAAGCCAGGGGCCTCGAGGGCTCGGATACAAGTGCTCGATCATAGACGAGTCAGCGGAAGCAACAATATCTGAGTACAGACATAAGTTAAACAAGTTTGCCTTAAGAAGGCTAGCGCAAACTGGGATACAGATCGAAAGAGGCGCAGGCCTCCTGCCTGGGATCCTCCTAACTACTCCTGGTCGTCGTCAGCGGCCTGCACGTAGTAGTAGGCACCTCCGGTGTAGTAGGGGTCGTCGTCGACGGTGGCGTCTGACTCCAGGGCTCCAGCATCTGGTTGCGACAACCAGGTAGAAGGGAAAGGGGAAAAGAGGGAGAAAAGCAACTGTGAGTACTCATCCAAAGTACTCGCAAGCAAGGAACTACACTACATATGCATGGGTATATGTGTAAGGAGGCCATATCAGTGGACTGAACTGCAGAATGCCAGAATAAGAGGGGGGATAGCTAGTCCTATCAAAGACTACGCTTCTGGCAGCCTCCGTCTTGCAGCATGTAGAAGAGAGTAGATTGAAGTCCTCCAAGTAGCATCTCCAAGTAGCATCTCCAAATAGCATCTCCAAGTAGCATCACATAGCATAATCCTACCCGGCGATCCCCTCCTCGTATCCCTGAGAGAGAGCGATCACCGGTTGTATCTGGCACTTGGAAGGGTGTGTTTTACTTAAGTATCCGGTTCTAGTTATCATAAGGTCAAGGTACAACTCCAAGTCGTCCTGTTACCAAAGATCACGGCTATTCGAATAGATTAACTTCCCTGCAGGGGTGCACCAACTTACCCAGCACGCTTGATCCCATTTGGCCGGACACACTTTCCTGGGTCATGCCCGGCCGCGGAAGATCAACACGTCACAGCCCCACCTAGGCACAACAGAGAGGCCAGCACGCCGGTCTAAACCTAAGCGCACAGGGGTCTGGGCCCATCGCCCATAGCACACCTGCACGTTGCGTACGCGGCCGAAAGCGGAACTAGCCCCCTTAATACAAGAGCAGGCTTACGTTCCAATCCGGCGCGCGCCACTCAGTCGCTGGCGTCACGAAGTGCTTCGGCTGATACCACGACGTCGGGATACCCATAACTACTCCCGCGTAGATGGTTAGTGCGTATAGGCTCGTAGCCAACTCAGATCAAATACCAAGATCTCGTTAAGCGTGTTAAATATCCGCGAACGCCGACCAGGGCCAGGCCCACCTGTCTCCTAGGTGGTCTCAACCTGCCCTGCTGCTCCGCCACAAAGTAACAGTCGGGGGCCGTCGGCAACCCAGGCCCACCACTACCGGGATGGAGCCACCTGCCCCTTCAGCCCCCATCTCCGAACAGTATCGCAGGTAATGTAACTGTGTAAAGTATATCGAATATGCCCGTGATCACCTCCCGAAGTGATCACGGCCCAGTAGTATAGCATGGCAGACGGACAAGAGTGTAGGTCCATTGATGGAACACTAGCATCCTATACTAAGCAGTAGGATAGCAGGTAATGGTAACAACAGTAGTAGCAAGGACATGCTATGCATCAGGATAGGAATAACAGAAAGCAGTAACATGCTGCACTACTCTAATGCAAGCAGTATAGAGTAGAATAGGCGATATCTGGTGATCAAGGGGGGGGGGCTTGCCTGGTTGCTCTGGCAAGAAGGACGAGTCACCAACACCGTAGTCGAACTGGGGGTCGCCGGCAGTCTCGGGGTCTATCGGAGAGAAGTAACGGAGAGGGAACACAATAAATAGCAGAGCAATCAAGGCATCACAAAGCGTAACAAGACAATACGCGGTGTTCGATGTGCCCTAACGCGGTAGTAGGTGATACCGGTGAAGGGGGAAAAACATCCGGGAAAGTATCCCCGGTGTTTCGTGTTTTCTAACAGATGAACCGGAGGAGGGAAGTTGCGTGTTTGCTATGCTAGGGATGCGTGGCGGACGAACGGGCTGCGTATCCGAATTTGTCTCGTCGTTTTGAGCAACTTTCATGTTGAAAATAATTTAATCCGAGTTACGGATTAAAAGTTATGATTTTCTAAAGATTTTATTAATTTCTAGAATTTAATTAGTTATTTAAATTAATTCAAAAATGGAATAATGACGTCAGCATGATGATGTCATGCTGACGTCAGCAGTCAACAGAGTTGACAGGTCAACTTGACCAGTGGGTCCCACTGGTCAGAGACACATGTTAATTATCCAAAATTAATTTAATCTAATCAGAATTAATTAGGGGTGGGCCCCACTATCATACTAATTAACTAACCAAGTTAATTAGATAACTAATGTTTAATTAGTTTAGTTAGTTATTTAGTTTAATTAAACAGAATTAATTAAGTTAATTGTTTCTCTAATTAATTAATTAATTATTTTTATTTTTATTTTTATTTTTATAAATACGTTCAGGGGGTGGGGGCCCTCTTGTCAGTGGCTCAGAGATCGGGCGCGGGTTAACGGGGGCGAAGCAGGGAGGCCGATCGGGCACAGCCACGGGCGAGTGTGAGCATGGCCGGAGAGGGAGGCGATGCGCGGGCGCGCGCGTCGGGCGTGGCCGGCGCGGCACGAGCGCAGCTAGGCCGTGGCCATGGTGGGGGGAGCCGCGGGATGCGGTGGCTGCTTCACGGAGAGAGGAGGACGACCGGGGGTTGCTCACCCGCGTTGAAGGGAAGGCCCGATGCAGGGGGTACGCGACGGCGGGGCGAGGTGGCAGCGACGGCGAACGGCGTTGGCGTCGGGGCGTCGTTGGGGAGGAGGACGGGGACGGTTGCATCCCGGCGGTGAGGCGGCGTCAGCGCGGTCGACGAGCGACGGGCGCAGCGTCAGCAGGCGTTGGCCTACGAGGAGGACG
>NW_025225216.1:21896-26558 GCF_018294505.1 Triticum aestivum | reverse complement strand
GAAGAATGGTTATCCTTGCAAAAGAAATTATAATGATAGGTCCTCCAGCAGGGGCGGGGGTGCTAGGCATGACATCATGTTACCGGGTCATCAAAGGACCAACATCATAACTACTGGAAAGTTGTCCCAACTATTATATCTGACCGAGATTCAGATCTGATTGGTGTCAGGACACCTCAGACTTAGGATGCCTGAGAAGAAGAGGTGCAACACAATTGAAGAGACGACATTATATGATTCTCGGGAAATGAACTATGGAAGCGAGTTCCGAAACAAGAGTTCATCATTAAGCCAAGGAGAGGAGGAGGAGGTGGCTGATGAACTCAACGACAACTCACCGAGATTTCCACAAGATGGATTTCCACAATTATGTGAACAAGGAGATAACATTTGTTAGATCAAATGATATAATGAAGTATGCTCAAGGAAAACATACATAATTAAACATTGGTTGAAAGGTGCGCCCGAAATATGGGTTGGGTTGCACGACCAATGTCAGAATGACGATTCAATAGTCAATAGTCTAAGAATGAATGGCCGACCATTAGCTTCAAAGCAATAGGGTTGCTAGAAGGGCAGAATCCAAACAACACCGTTCACTTGTGGGTACCCCGGTTGGAATCAACACGAGGACCAAGAAAGAATGGTGAGGGTGAGAAGTTATCACAATACCAAGAACTCTCAAGACGTGGTGAAATTCTCACGACATTCTAGACATAAAAGAAGGTAATACTCCAAGGTAAAGAAGAACAAATGCTGGGGAGCAAGGATCTCAAGGTATACACAAAACACGAAAAAGTTTGTGTTGAACGGAAGGCAATAAAGTGGTCGATGATAACACAAATCATCGAGGGAAGGATGGTATTTCCCATCATGAATTCGATTGGTATCCTGGA
The DNA here is from genome assembly GCF_018294505.1 of Triticum aestivum. Lineage (NCBI taxonomy): Eukaryota > Viridiplantae > Streptophyta > Magnoliopsida > Poales > Poaceae > Triticum > Triticum aestivum. The sequence continues at coordinate 25,662 of NW_025225216.1, read as the reverse complement.
AGGAGTTAGAATGTTGATGATGATCACGACACATTTGTCGAGAGATTTCTTGAAGATGTAATCAATTGGTGATAACATCAAGTTAAAGGAATTATGAAGCAAAAGGTTATTGGAACCATGCGTACGACACAAACTCGAAATCTAGCTTGTTGTTCAAGGCGAAATGATATGACGAGGAAGAGCGACGTAAGCTTAGCTCATCATCGAAAATTATGCTACGGAAAGAAGGACCAGGTAGCACGGTTAAGATTTAGCACGATAACGATACAGCCGATCAGGCTAGGAAAGACTTAAAGGATTAATAAACTCGTAAGCAACGGAAATTACTTAGGGTTATCAAACCAAAATGCGGAATCGGTGTTCTTGATTGACGACAACCCAGAACCCGAGAAAATTGGAATCAGTGAGAAATAATAGTTGATGAGGACTCATAAGAAGCAACACAGTTCTTAGATATTCTCGAGATACCCGAGGGTAGATCAAGGTAGAGGTTGGACTGGTGTATCGACTTGCAAAAGACAAATGCTTTAGCTTGCCCGAGAAATGGGATCAAAGAGAAAATAGGGTCGGAACCACGATTGCATAGGATCAATTCACAGATACCAGATGATATTATATCAACGAAATAGTTATTATAACAAGAAGCTTCTATGGTAGGTCTCACATCGTGTCCATGGGCATGAACACAAAGTTCAAGGTCGACTCCCACTTTTTCAATGTATAACCTTCCATTCACCTCTCACTTTCGAAGAAGTTGTAGTGTTGAAGTTTTATCTAGCAAAATACCAGAAGAGTATGACTCGTGAAAACTTTCGAGTTCACACATATTAAGGAATGCATAGGTTCAACCCGTTAGGGTATCGTGGAAACATATACCACAAGCTTCAATAGTAAATACCACTAGCTCGAGAACAGAGCATGAGAAAACAGAGGATACAAATTAACAAGGCTTTATATATCCGTGGAAAGGCTCACAAGGTTATTTGAATATGAAGGATACTTTCGGATAATAATCCAACAAAGGACTTGACGGTCCACAAAGGATCTGATGTGAGTATCGCTACTCAACCAGAAAAGGAAAGAATGCAAATGCATCAGGTTATAGAATCATCTGACTAATTCGAAGCATAAATGCAAAGGAATTATGAATCCAAATCGAAGGATCAGAAGCAATGCTCTGATTAGGGATGGATAAGTTGAATAGCCTTAGGGTACAATCAACGGCAATTGGATTGGTCGAGAACCAATTCCAGTTAAAAGAATGGCAGCTCAGTCGGAAAGGTAATTTATAAGGATCAATGATGATTGCGTGTATTCGCAAACATATTGAGTCAACAGACTCAAAATGATAATGACAAGGGATGCCATTAAGACTACGAGACTTATGTGATTAACCATAATGCAAGTAAGCAAGAATTTCAAGAGAAATAGGCTAATCAGGATTTTCGGAAGATCGGGTAGTATTTGAATGTATTTTTGTGAAACACATGAACAACTTTGGACAAACGGATACTCGGCAAGCGCAAGTAATTAAGCGTAGGGTATTCATGCAGCAAGGAACTGCAGGGCAGTAAGCATAAAGAATTCTCGAAATATCGAAGAGTATTTCAGGACATCTTGTAATAACAAGAGCAACTGGGGATGACAATATGAACGATAGGTGTAAGTAGTTATCCAGAGGGATTTATCGATGGAAGTGAATTGCAAAAGCAATGGCACATAGTCTCGAGAGCACATCGTAGAGTATCTTCGGAATCTTCTAGTGCAGCAGGCGGTCAACGGTAACAAGGGGCTCTCTGGGAGAAAGTACTTGCGAGAACCTATAGTTAGTTTTGTTTTTAGCAAAATCATTTAACCCGAATAGAAGAGATCTCAGAGTCCCAGAGTAAAGATCAAGGAATAAAAGATCCTAATACACCCAAATGGCGACGTGGGCCTATAGGCCACACAACCAAGTTAGTAAAAGTTTTGTAGTGACTAGACTCGACTTTGGCCAAGGAGTGTGGAAGGGGGATTCCTACAGGCAGTCGGCTCTGATACCAACTTGTGACACCCCCGATTCAATCGTACACTAATCATGCACGCAAATGTGTACGATCAAGATCAGGGACTCACGGGAAGATATCACAACACAACTCTAAAACATAAATAAGTCATACAAGCATCATAGTACAAGCCAGGGGCCTCGAGGGCTCGAATACAAGTGCTCGATCATAGACGAGACAGCGGAAGCAACAATATCTGAGTACAGACATAAGTTAAACAAGTTTGCCTTAAGAAGGCTAGCACAAACTGGGATACAGATCGAAAGAGGCGCAGGCCTCCTGCCTGGGATCCTCCTAACTACTCCTGGTCGTCGTCAGCGGCCTGCACGTAGTAGTAGGCACCTCCGGTGTAGTAGGGGTCGTCGTCGACGGTGGCGTCTGACTCCAGGGCTCCAGCATCTGGTTGCGACAACCAGGTAGAAGGGAAAGGGGAAAAGAGGGAGAAAAGCAACCGTGAGTACTCATCCAAAGTACTCGCAAGCAAGGAACTACACTACATATGCATGGGTATATGTGTAAGGAGGCCATATCAGTGGACTGAACGGCAGAATGCCAGAATAAGAGGGGGGATAGCTAGTCCTATCAAAGACTACGCTTCTGGCAGCCTCCGTCTTGCAGCATGTAGAAGAGAGTAGATTGAAGTCCTCCAAGTAGCATCTCCAAGTAGCATCTCCAAATAGCATCTCCAAATAGCATCGCATAGCATAATCCTACCCGGCGATCCCCTCCTCGTATCCCTGAGAGAGAGCGACCACCGGTTGTATCTGGCACTTGGAAGGGTGTGTTTTACTTAAGTATCCGGTTCTAGTTGTCATAAGGTCAAGGTACAACTCCAAGTCGTCCTGTTACCAAAGATCACGGCTATTCGAATAGATTAACTTCCCTGCAGGGGTGCACCAACTTACCCAGCACGCTTGATCCCATTTGGCCGGACACACTTTCCTGGGTCATGCCCGGCCGCGGAAGATCAACACGTCGCAGCCCCACCTAGGCACAACAGAGAGGCCAGCATGCTGGTCTAAACCTAAGCGCACAGGGGTCTGGGCCCATCGCCCATAGCACACCTGCACGTTGCGTACGCGGCCGAAAGCGGAACTAGCCCCCTTAATACAAGAGCAGGCTTACGTTCCAATCCGGCGCGCGCCACTCAGTCGCTGGCGTCACGAAGTGCTTCGGCTGATACCACGACGTCGGGATACCCATAACTACTCCCGCGTAGATGGTTAGTGCGTATAGGCTCGTAGCCAACTCAGATCAAATACCAAGATCTCGTTAAGCGTGTTAAATATCCGCGAACGCCGACCAGGGCCAGGCCCACCTGTCTCCTAGGTGGTCTCAACCTTCCCTGCCGCTCCGCCACAAAGTAACAGTCGGGGGCCGTCGGGAACCCAGGCCCACCACTACCGGGATGGAGCCACCTGCCCCTTCAGCCCCCATCTCCGAACAGTATCACAGGTAATGTAACTGTGTAAAGTATATCGAATATGCCCGTGATCACCTCCCGAAGTGATCACGGCCCAGTAGTATAGCATGGCAGACGGACAAGAGTTTAGGGCCATTGATGGAACACTAGCATCCTATACTAAGCAGTAGGATAGCAGGTAATGGTAACAACAGTAGTAGCAAGGACAGGCTATGCATCAGGATAGGAATAACAGAAAGCAGTAACATGCTGCACTACTCTAATGCAAGCAGTATAGAGTAGAATAGGCGATATCTGG
>NW_025225216.1:19256-20505 GCF_018294505.1 Triticum aestivum | reverse complement strand
GGTTGCTCTGGCAAGAAGGACGAGTCACCAACACCGTAGTCGAACTGGGGGTCGCCGGCAGTCTCGGGGTCTATCGGAAAGAAGTAACGGAGAGGGAACACAATAAATAACAGAGCAATCAAGGCATCACAAAGCGTAACAAGACAATACGCGGTGTTCGATGTGCCCTAACGCGGTAGTAGGTGATACCGGTGAAGGGGGAAAAACATCCGGGAAAGTATCCCCGGTGTTTCGTGTTTTCTGACAGATGAACCGGAGGGGGGAAGTTGCGTGTTTGCTATGCTAGGGATGCGTGGCGGACGAACGGGCTGCGTATCCGAATTCGTCTCGTCGTTTTGAGCAACTTTCATGTTGAAAATAATTTAATCCGAGTTACGGATTAAAAGTTATGATTTTCTAAAGATTTTATTAATTTCTAGAATTTAATTAGTTATTTAAATTAATTCAAAAATGGAATAATGACATCAGAATGATGTCATGCTGACGTCAGCAGTCAACAGGGTTGACAGGTCAACTTGACCAGTGGGTCCCACTGGTCAGAGACACATGTTAATTATCCAAAATTAATTTAATCTAATCAGAATTAATTAGGGGTGGGCCCCACTATCATACTAATTAACTAACCAAGTTAATTGGATAACTAATGTTTAATTAGTTAAGTTAGTTATTTAGTTTAATTTAAACAGAATTAATTAAGTTAATTGTTTCTCTAATTAATTAATTAATTATTTTTATTTTTATTTTTATTTTTATAAATACGTTCAAGGGGTGGGGGCCCTCTTGTCAGTGGCTCAGAGATCGGGCGCGGGTTAACGGGGGCGAAGCAGGGAGGCCGATCGGGCACAGCCACGGGCGAGTGTGAGCACGACCGGAGAGGGAGGCGATGCGCGGGCGCGCGCGTCGGGCGTGGCCGGCGCGGCACGAGCGCAGCTAGGCCGTGGCCATGGTGGGGGGAGCCGCGGGATGCGGTGGCTGCTTCACGGAGAAAGGAGGACGACCGGGAGTTGCTCACCCGCGTTGAAGGGAAGGCCCGATGCAGGGGGTACGCGACGGCGGGGCGAGGTGGCAGCGACGGCGAATGGCGTTGGCGTCGGGGCGTCGTTAGGGAGGAGGACGGGGACGGTTGCATCCCGGCGGTGAGGCGGCGTCAGCGCGGTCGACGAGCGACGGGCGCAGCGTCAGCAGGCGTTGGCCTACGAGGAGGACGCGACGGGGGCTTGACGGATGAGCTGCGAGGCGTCCGGCGACG
>NW_025225216.1:4350-19165 GCF_018294505.1 Triticum aestivum | reverse complement strand
CGTTGGGGCTCCCAGATCGGGAGGGGGAGGAGGCGAGGAGGACGGCGTCAGAGTGGGCGCCGGCGACGGGGTGTCGGGTGGAAGGGATCGAACAGGGGGCGCCCCTCCTATGGGTGAGTGGGTGACGGCGCAGGGAGGGAACGAGGGAGAGTGGGGATCGTGGGGGGATGTGGGAGGTGTCGGTGGGGTTACGGGTTAGGGTTCGGTGATGGGGAGGCCTAACTAGGCCAGAGGCGTGGGCCGGCCTGGCTGGGCCATGGCCCAGTTGGGCCAAGGGTCCAGTGGGGGGGAGGGGTGTATTTATCTCCCCCCATTTCATTTATTTTTGGATTTTGTTTTTATTTCTATTTCTTTTCTGTTTTAATTTTACATTTTAAATACACTAGTTTTATAAAATACATTAGTTGCACCTAAATTAGTGTTAACCAATATGCCACCACCACAATCAACTTGGCATCTAAAATAAATTAGTTTGTAATTGTTTATTATTTAAAAGCATTTAAATAATTGTTCTCGCTGCGTTTTATACATTTTATAGTATTTAAACAATTTTTTTAAAGTGTGGTCTCTTCACCAAAATTACCTTTGCTTTATTTGGCATAACTCAAACATTTTAGTTTTAAAGTTTGGAAACTTTTACCGTTTGATTTGATTTTGAATTTGAATTTGAATCAGTTCTGAACTAACGCGAGGATATCGACAATAATCGAGGTGACGTGGCATAATTACCCGAGAGTTACTGTAGCTTGATTACCCGGGCGTCACATTCAGTACTTGAATTCTCATATGACTCCACCTCAGATGAGCTTCTTGTCGCTTGAGTTTCTTCTGACTGCTCCCCCTGTTCCATAGTTTCTTTTCACTGCTCCTCATGCACTCGTTCCTCCACAACACTCTTCCTTCTTGTATACACCTGAAGATTCCTTTCCCCATTTGCTCTCTGCCACCTCTGCTGTTCAGCCACCTCTGCTGTCTCCAGGTCCTCGCTCGAGATGGGGTAGGCCAGATGCGGGCGATTGACCAACGAATTGACAGAGATACTAAAAAACAGTCACTGATTTGAATGACAGCGATTGACCAGCGAATTGGCAGCGATTGCCCTTGTTTTGGACTCTAACTTGCATGATTTGAATGAAACTAACCCGGACTGACGTTGTTTTCAGCAGAACTGCCATGGTGTTGTTTGTTGTGCAGAAAACAAAAGTTCACGGAATGACTTGAAAATCCACGGAGATAACTTTTGGAAAATATAAAAAATACTGGCGAAAGAATCAAGGCCAGGGGGCCTACACCCTGTCCATGAGGGTTGGGGGCGCGCCCCCTCCCCCTGGGCGTGCCCCCCTGTCTCATGGGCCCCCTGATGCTCCACTGACCTCAACTCCAACTCTATATTCCGTTTCGCGGAGAAAAAAAATCAGAGAGAAAGTTTCATCGCGTTTTACGATACAGAGCCGCCGCCAAGCCCTAATCTCTCTCGGGAGGGCTGATCTGGAGTCCGTTTGGGGCTCCAGAGAGTGGTATTCGTCACCGTCGTCATCATCAACCATCCTCCATCACCAATTTCATGATGCTCACCGCCGTGCGTGAGTAATTCCATCGTAGGCTTGCTGGACGGTGATGAGTTGGATGAGATTTACCATGTAATCAAGTTAGTTTTGTTAGGGTTTGATCCCACTATGTTCTGAGATTGATGTTGCTATGACTTTGCTATGCTTAATGCTTGTCACTAGGGTCCGAGTGCCATGATTTCATATCTGAACCTATTATGTTTTCATGAATATATGTGAGTTCTTGATCCTATCTTGCAAGTCTATAGTCACCTATTATGTGTTATGATCCGACAACCCCGAAGTGAGAATAATCGGGATACTTCTCGATGATGACCGTAGTTTGAGGAGTTTATGTATTCACTATGTGTTAATGCTTTGGTCCGGTACTCTATTAGAAGGAGGCCTTAATATCCCTTAGTTTCCATTAGGAGCCCGCTGCCATGGGAGGGTAGGACAAAAGATGTCATGCTAGTTCTTTTCCATAAGCACGTATAACTATATTCGGAATACATGCCTACATTACATTGATGAATTGGAGCTAGTTCTGTATCACCCTATGTTATACTTATGATGAAACTACTTCTGTGATACTACTTTGTCATTAGGTGAATTTCTTGATGAACAACTTGCTAGGGTTAGAGAGAATGAAATTATAGAAGATGAAATTATCGATGATAGTGATGATGAAGGTTCTCCCCCTAAGTATGAATTGCATGTTGTTCCTGAGGGTTATGTTATGGATGAAGAAACTGCTAGAGATCTTTTTGCTTGCAATGATAGATCTGATCTTACAAAATTACTAGCTAAATTTAAACAGAAAACTCTAAATGCTAGAATGAAATATGATCTTGCTTTTCTACTTCACCTATCTTTGTTACTGATAAGGATTATGAATTCTCTGTTGATCCTGAGATAATTACTTTGGTTGAATCTGATCCTTTTTATGGCCATGAATCTGAAACTCTTGTGGCACATCTTACCAAGTTGAATGATATAGCCACTCTGTTTACTAATGATGAGAAGTCTCGCTATTATTATATCCTTAAAATATTTCCGTTCTTATTAAAGGGTGATGCTAAAACTTGATTTAATTCTCTTGATCCTGGTTGTGTGCGTAGTCCCCAGGATATGATTTATGACTTCTCTACTAAATATTTCCTTGCTCATAAGAAACAAGCTGCCTTGCGGGAAATATATAATTTTGTGCAAATCAAAGAAGAGAGTCTCCCAGAAGCTTGGGGGAGGCTTCTCCGATTGCTTAATGCTTTGCCTGATCATCCTCTTAAGAAAAATAAAATACTTGATATCTTTTATAATGGACTAACCGATACTTTCAAGGACTACTTGGATAGTTGTGTTGGTTGCGTTTTCAGGGAAAGAACATTCGACCAAGCTAAATTATTATTGAATAATATGTTGACTAATGAAAATAATTGGACTCTTCCTGAGCCAATTCCTGAGCCAACTGAGCCTATTCCCAAACCAACTACGAAGAAGAGGGGTGTTCTATTTCTCAGTCCCGAAGATATGCAAGAGGCAAAGAAATCTATGAAAGAAAAAGGTATTAAAGCTGAAGATGTTAAGAATTTACCTCCTATTGAAGAAATACATGGTCTTAATATACCGTCTGTTGAAAAACACATTATCTTGATAACCCGACACAGGTAGTAAATGTAAATTCTCTCTATAGGTATGATAAAGTTCTTTTGGTTCGGAACTTTGCTTCTTGCTCAATATGCTCACCCCTACGTGGCCAGTCTATGTCTCACTGTTCATGTAAATGAAGTCATCCTTTTCTTTGAGAAGGGACCAGAGTCCCACCATAGGTTGTTTATGGCGGCAGTTGGGATGCTCTCATGAAAGATGGGACTCATGAGACTCCACTATATAGTAAAAAATAGCAAATGCATTTTAGTTGGGCAACTGGTCAACTGTTCTGCTATTATGTCCTCCATCTTATGGAGATATCAAGACATGCTTCTCTTAAAGCGTGTACAATGGTGCTATCTTGGGAGTGCCTTGTTAGATATATATACTATGGTGCATGAAAGGGAAACCATAAGAAAATGTTTGTATTCAGGCTCCCCCGCGTACGTGTTCTGCTCTTGTATGGGTTTAATGCCTTGTTCCAATGTCGAAGTATCACGCACTCTCTCCATGAAATCTGAGCGTGTATATCATTTTCCACGATTTCCTTCCTACTAGCCACGATTGATTGAGGAGTAATCTATTATTGCATGTGATATGGGTACTTATGGAAAAAAAATACCCTTGATTTCGTTCTTCAATTTACCAGCCGAAAATTGTGTGCCCAATTCATTTCGTGTTCCCAATTTTTGGAGTAACTATGTATACAGTCAGGTTAAGTGGATCCTTAAAAAAAGGGACATGCCAAACGGGAGAAGCCCGTGTATGGTAGAAGCGCGGCTGAGAGTTGAGAGAATAGATCACCGCCTATGGTAGCAGCGTGTCACTTGATATCCATCTCGTCTGTGTGCGTGGTGGTGCCTGAGTCAGAGTGTGTTGTAGGATGGCCGGACCGCCGGAGACGGCCATATCGCTGCTACCCACGCGACCACGCCGACTCGCCGAGAGGCGATGCACTGTGATGGCGCGATTAAAGTTAGAGAGAAGATAAGGTATGCCCGGGATATCTATTTATGTGGCTAGTGTATGTTTTTTTTAGAACGAAGGCTCGCGAAGAGCCCGGCTTTAAATTAACAATGCCATCAATCGCCAGACAACTCAACTTACAACGGTCAGAACGATACAACGGGGAACACTAAAAAGCCTACTCACTACAACCTCCACAAGCCGCAATCAGCTAGTAAAGGCCAAGCACTCCACACTAGGATCATATGCAGAAACGGAGCAGCACATCAGGACATAGCCGACCTTCGAGGATGGACCGTGCTCCAGGAGCACCTAGAGAAGAGAGGAACCAACATCTTCCCTCTCAATCACCGAAGAGGGACCCTTCCCCCTCGCCATGGCTCGTAGGCGTCGCACCGTCGGGATTTCGAGAAGCTCACCCTAGAGCTGAAAGAATGTCTCCCTCGCCTCGCAAGGTGGACATGGGATGACCACATCGATTTGGGATATACCTCGTCGGCTGCTCCGCCACAGTCCATGCCCAACTAGTTGGAGAGAAGCTTCAAGGAATCGGACGCCGCAGAGGAGGTAGCTCAATCCCTCTCTTGTAGAACCTCCCGACCGAGCCCCGCACCCTTGACGACGCCTCCAGCAAGGTCACAACACGCAAGGCGCCGCCGCCGCCAAATCCGCCGAGGATAAGGTTTTCACCCGGGCAGGGGGATCGGGGTGGAAAGCAGGGAACCTCGACATGGCAATTGTTGGCTTTTGATCGCTAGACCAAATTGCCCAGGAGCTACACAACGTACGTGCAAAGCTAGCCGAACAAGCAACCAAGCTGGCAGCTTAATCGATTATTGGCTGTACGTGCTCGTATGTACGTGTGTAGCCAGCGACGCTCTCGACGGAAACTTGCGATCGAACCTGGACAGAGGAAAAATCTTTTGGTGATTGCCAAAGGCTCTTGACGTGCCTTGGTTATCTTTTATTGCTTTGAACTTTTCTGGTGATCTTTTACAAGGGGATACACGTATATATATACTAGAAGCTAACTAGTACAGCTATACGAGTCGGTGACGTAGTACAAGTCCGTGCCGGACAAGCTAACCTATCGTGGTTAATTCTAACATTCACCCCCTTAAACACGATGTCCTCATTTTACAGTTTGGACGCCGATCTTTTCTCGCATCTCCAAGAACTTCTGTCGCCTGAGAGACTTCGTGAGAATATCGGCAAGCTGATCCTTTGTGTTCACATGCTGAACCTCGATCATCCCTTCCTCAATGCACTCCTGGATGTGGTGAAACCGGGTTTCTATGTGCTTGCTCCTTTCATGATAAACCGGATTTTTGCACAATGAGATTGCAGGTTGGTTATCGATCTTCAATGACACTTTCTGCACCTCCCGCTTTGCAAGATCAGCTAGGAGTCTTCTCAGCCACACTGCTTGACAAGCCGCCGTGCTTGCTGCTATGTATTCTGCCTCGCATGAAGACAGTGCAACCACCTTTTGCTTCTGAGAATTCCAGCTGATAGGATTTGGGCCAAGATAGAATATCATGCCCGTTGTGCTTTTCCGGTCATCCACAGCACCTGCCATGTCGCTATCTGAGTATCCACGAAGGATCAATCCTTCTTTTCCCTTTCTCTACGTGCAGCCAAGATTAATAGTGCCTTTCACATAGCGCAATATTTGCTTGACCGCGCTCATGTGCTCGGTTGTCGGATTCTCCATGAACCGACTCACGATCCCGAATGAATAAGCCAAATCAGGTCGGGTATGCACCAAATATCTTAGGCTGCCCACAACGCTTCGATACATTGTGGTGTCCACCGGCAGATTTGAGCTACGCTTGCTCAACTTGTGGCGTTGGTCCATTGGAGCTTGTGTCTCGTAGCAATCTGTCATGCCACACTTGTCCAATAACTTGACCGCATAAGCCGATTGACATCGGGAAATCTCTCCGGAGCTTTGCTTCACTTCGATGCCCAAGTATTAGCTGAGTAATCCCAGATCGCTCATGCTAAACTTCTTCTTCATCTGTGCCTTGAAACGTTCAATTTCTTACGCGCTATCTTCGGTGATAATCAGATCGTCGACATAAACTCCAACTAGCAGGTTTGATCCTTTGGAGTTCTTTGTATAGACCGCGTGCTCGAGGGGACATCTCTTGAACCCGAGCGAGATCAAACTTCGGTCTAACTTTGCGTTCCAAGCTCTTGGCGCTTGCTTCAACCCGTAAAGTGCCTTCTTGAGCTTGTAAACTTCCCCTTCTTCTCCTTTCTTCTCGTAGCCGAGGGGTTGTTCCATGTACACTTCTTCTTTGAGGTCGCCGTTGAGGAAAGCGGATTTCACATCTATATGATGAACCTTCCAATCCTCTTGTGATGCCAAAGCTAGGAGCACTCTCACCGTCTCGATTCGAGCAACCGGTGCAAACACCTCCTCATAGTCAATTCCTTGACGTTGTACGTAGCCCTTTGCGACGAGTCTTGCCTTGTGCTTCACAATGGCACCCTTCGTGTCCTTCTTCAACTTGTAAACCCACTTCAAACCTATGGCCTTTTGGTTCGGAGGTTGGTTACCAAAGTCCACGTGCCATTGCTCTCGATCGCCTTCATCTCCTCATCCATGGCGTGCATCCAACTTGAACTTTTGCTCGCCTCTACGAAGTTCGCCGGCTCCTCAACTCCGAGTAAACACAAATCAGAGTACTCGAGTGTAATTGGCTTTGCGTACTTGTAGACTTTCTTGAGGGGCTTGTAGCGACGAGGCCCGGAAGAATCCGTCGTGGCTTGCGAAGGGGGCGACACAAATTGTGTCGGTGTCGATGCACTTGAGGAAGACGGTTGAGTCTCGGGCGTGGTAGATGCCGGGTTGTTGGCATCCTCGTCGTCGGCGTAGTCGTCGTGATCGTGACCATCATCTTGATTGTCATCATCACTATGTGCCTCATTGTCGAGATCTCCGCCCGTGTCGTGCGCGTCGTTGTCGCTATCACCTTGCGACCCATGCGCGTCGTCGTCAGTGTTGGCACCATGATGATCACTATCATTGTGGCCACCTTGGTTGTGCGTCTTGCCAACCACCTGGACATCCTCCCCTGCATCATCATCAGTTGGAAATTCAACTGTGAATATGTTACCGTTTGGAGCATCGTCGGCTGCTGCGCTCCAATTCCACGCTTGGTTTTCTTCAAACACAACATCGCGTGAAATCCGTAGACGCTTTGTTCGTGGATCGTAGAAGCGGTATGCCTTGGTGCCGGAACTCCTCTCGTATCCGATGAACACCATCTTGGTGCTACGATCGGCAAGCTTTGAGAGATGCGGCTCCGCCGTCTTCACATGCGCCACGCACCCGAACGTCCGTAGATGAGACACATTCAGCTTACGTCCGTAAATTGCTTCATACGGAGTCTTGCCGATCACCGCCTTCGTTGGAGCCCGATTGAGAAGATAGACCGCTGTTGAGACAGCTTCTCCCCAAAAAGTCCCCGGCAAGTTCTTGCTCTTGAGTAAACTTCTCGCCATGTCAACGACGGTTCGATTGCGCCTTTCAACAACCCCGTTCTGCTGTGGCGTATAAGGTGCCGTGAGGAACCTCTTTATGCCAATCTTCTCGCAGTAGTCGTTGAACTCGTTTGACGTAAACTCTTCGCCGCGATCTGTCCGTAGAGCACGAACCTTCAACTTGTGTTTCATCTCCGTTGCAGCCTTCAGCTTTTTGAACGCTTCAAACGCCTCATCTTTAGATCGTAGGAGAATGACCCACATGTATTTCGAGTAGTCATCTACCACAAGGAAGAAGTACTTCTTTCCTCCGTGAGTTGCTGGGGTGATAGGGCCACATAGATCACCATGGAGCAGCTCGAGTGCATCACTTGCACGATAGGTAGACTGAGCAGGGAACGGCCTGCGGTGCTGTTTTCCAACTAGGCACCCGTCACATACTCGATCAACATGGTCGATAAACGGCATCCCAGATACCATCTCCATCTTCGACATCTTCTTCAAGGCGTAGAAGTTAACGTGTCCAAATCTAGCATGCCATAACCACGAATCATCATCACTCTTGGCGAGCCAACACTCCGGTTGAGATTGATCAAGGTTGAGCATATAGAGCCTGTTCCGCGTGCGATTCACACGCGCTAGCACGTTTCGGAGGTTGTCGAAGATCGTCATTACTCCGTTCTCAATATCCACCTTGCATCCATTCTCATCAAGTTTCCCGACAGAGATGATGTTGTTGCGAAGCCGTGGGATGTAGTACACTCCGGTGAGTATGCGATGTTCTCCTGTGAGACCCTCGAAGAGGACAGAACCTTGCCCGCAAATCTCCACATTTGAACCATCACCGAACTTGACCGAGCCTTGAACATCATATTCCAGCTCGAGGAACTTCTCCTTGCACCCCGTCATGTGGTTACTGGCACCCGTGTCGAGATACCACGACACGTTCCGGCTCCCGGATAACTTTGGTGTTACTTGTTTCTCATGAAGTAGCACCTTCCGGTTTGGTTTCACAACCATCGTTTGGACGAGATCACAAACTTCGGCCATCAGAAGACCTGGACGTTCGTCTTCCTGCTTCGCCAAATTTGCCTTGATCTCCCGCTTGTTAGGCTCCGGACAATCCTTCGCAAAGTGACCCATCTCGTTGCAGTTATAGCACTTGACCTCGGACATATCCAAGTTCCGTGGCTTCCGCTCTTTAGATCGGTCCGCCTTACCACGACCTTGTGGCTTGCCATTTCCTTTGCCTTCTTTGGTTTGTCCGCCGCGTTACGCGTTGCTTGAGCCTTCGCCAACGTTGCTCCTTCCTTTGCTACTTGGGGACTCCCAATCTGCGCGTGAGTACATGAGTTGGTCACCACCTCCTCCCTTTCCTTTTCGACAACCACGAGCATTCTCTTCCCATGTCCGCAAGCGTCCGATCGCCTCCGTTATGGTCATGTCATCGATGTCGTGAAGCTGCTCGAGCGTGCCGATGATGTACGTGAATTTATCAGTCACCGAACTGAAAAAACTCTCCACAATCTCGGTCTCCTCGAGCTTTGCACCAAGCGCGCGGATCTCTCCCACCAATGTAGTCAGACGCATGGCATAGTCGTTCATCGATTCAGTTTCCTTCATCTGCAACTTGTGAAATTGGCGCTTCAGCACTTGTGCCCGAGCCTTGGTGACGCAATCTTCTCCGATCCTCATCTCTTTGAGTGCGTTCCATGCCTCTCTTGCTGTCTCGAACTCCGCCAATGTCATCAGCACGGAATCTGGCACAGACTGGGCTATGGCGGCCATGGCACCTTCGTCGCACTCCTCGTCGACGTCGTCGTCCGTGATGGCCTCCCACATTCGAAGGGTTCGGAGAATGATCTTCATCTTCACCGCCCACACGCCGTATTGGCGTCGGTGAGCATCGGGTACTGGATGGGGATGTTGCGATGCGCCTGCACGTTGGCGCCGCCCGTTCTGCCACCACTTGTTGCTGACTTGCCGCCCTTCTTCACATTGTCGCCTTTCTTGTTCGCCTTGGAACTGCCGTTGCCGGACTTGACCGACTCAGCGTCGCTGTCCGTCATCGTAGATCGTCGAGGCTCTAGATACCAAGAAGAAGTTTAGCATGAGCGATCTGGGATTACTCAGCTATTACTTGGGCATCGAAGTGAAGCAAAGCTCCGAAGAGATTTCCCTATGTCAATCGGCTTATGCGGTCAAGTTATTGGACAAGTGTGGCATGACAGATTGCTACGAGACACAAGCTCCAATGGACCAACGCCACAAGTTGAGCAAGCGTAGCTCAAATCTGCCGGTGGACACCACAATGTATCGAAGCGTTGTGGGCAGCCTAAGATATTTGGTGCATACCCGACCTGACTTGGCTTATTCAGTCGGGATCGTGAGTCGGTTCATGGAGAATCCGACAACCGAGCACATGAGCGTGGTCAAGCAAATATTGCGCTATGTGAAAGGCACTATTAATTTTGGCTGCACGTACAGAAAGGGAAAAGAAGGATTGATCCTTCATGGATACTCAGATAGCGACATGGCAATTGTTGGCTTTTGATCGCTAGACCAAATTGCCCAGGAGCTACACAACGTACGTGCAAAGCTAGCCGAACAAGCAACCAAGCTGGCAGCTTAATCGATTATTGGCTGTACGTGCTCGTATGTACGTGTGTAGCCAGCGACGCTCTCGACGGAAACTTGCGATCGAACCTGGACAGAGGAAAAATCTTTTGGTGATTGCCAAAGGCTCTTGACGTGCCTTGGTTATCTTTTATTGCTTTGAACTTTTCTGGTGATCTTTTACAAGGGGATACACGTATATATATACTAGAAGCTAACTAGTACAGCTATACGAGTCGGTGACGTAGTACAAGTCCGTGCCGGACAAGCTAACCTATCGTGGTTAATTCTAACAGATGCAGGCACATATAAAGGCTTCTGTCGGAATATCACCGTTCTGTCGATCTCGCTGGAATCTCACCGTTCTACCAACCTCGTTGGAATCAAGTATGCCCGTGCTCCAGCCAAGATAAGTCGTTCTGGATGCTCGAGCAGTAATAATTTATATTCATGCTGCTAATTTCACAGCTGTTTTGGTCGTGCCGATCGTTTGGCTTACGAGAGTCAATTTGTTTTCCTGTGAACTCAAGCTTTCTTGTTTTCATGATTAGCAAAATTGTTGCAGACCACTTGTTTGTTGTCTGAACAAAACACATCTCTGAAAATTCGATGGACCCTTGGATCGAGTTTACGTCTATTATCGTGTCTGTTCCAAATTTGATTTAGGTCTATAGGCAAGGGCTAAACTGAATCATGCTACTACACAATAGCCAAAAGTTTGACTGATATATGTCAGTAATATGGCACTATCTTCACTGGTGAATTCAGAACTGATGCTTGCTACACACTATTAATTTTCGTACAGATAGGCTTAACCAAATATTGTATCAGTTGGGTAATGTAATCCATTGCACTTCCAGGCAAACTTCAGCAATTAGTCTGACTCCAATGTCACCCATGGTTAGTATTGTGGGTGTCCATTAGACGATTAGTACTACCAACATACTGTAGACAAATACAATTAGTACAGACAGGTACTGATCAGCGTTGCCTCTGCATCCTAATTTTGCAGTGAACTTGCCGCTGATCAATTACAGCTCTAAAAAATGGTGAAAATCGCACATTTTTTCTTGGCAGAAGACATTTTACAGAACATAGCCAATTAATGTTTTGTATGAATCAGAGCTTACTAATTAATTTATCTGGAGATAAATTGATTTTAGTTTGACTGTCTGCATTGTTGTTGCTTCCTTATTTTATAAATGCTCATCCTGGAATCTGTGCTAAGTACACACTAGGTTGGATAAGATATTGTAGAACTCTACATTTCATTATATAAAATTATTTCTGTTATTTTCCAGCTTAGTGGAAAACTTCATTCGAAGCTTTGACTAGCATCCAACCAGAGGGATAACACATAAGGTTAGCAGTCTTACAAGTTTAAAATTGTGACAGGGGTAGGGATTTTGTTTTTTTGGTAACCCAGTACTTGGTCAGGTTTTAGAGTGTCGTCCTAGGTCCCATAGTTGTGAAAGCTTTGCTATATGTTGGAGAAATTATATAGCTGGTGTCTTGGAGAAACTACCTGTGACCCTGTTCGGCAGCTCTCCGCTCCGCAGCTCCGCTCCTGGAGCGGCCGGAGCAGCATCGAAGTCAGCTCCGTGCTTTCTTCGTCCCGGAGTGGAGCGGCCCGCATGCCACTTCTCTTGGACTCACTAAAGTGTGGCTCCATGTGCTCCCGTATTTCGCGGAGCTGGTGGATTGCCGAACAGGCTCCATTTATGGTTAATAAATCATGTTATTGCTACTTTGTTAAGTGTTCAAGCATGCCTACTATGATCCTACGGTTATTTTTGTGTATGGCTTGTTAGCCTTTTAATCTTGATCATGTATCTGCATGTTTATTTCATTCATTCATGTAGTCTAGATTGTCTAGGGCATTGTAGGCAGGTGAACCTTTCCTTAGCGTGCACGAGGCGAGATGCCAAGCCGGTCGTGCGACGTGGCCGGAGTGCAAGGCGTGAAGCCATGCAACAATGTCGTGTGATACGACATGTACGAGGAGGTGGAGGACAACCTGCGGGAACCAGTCCTGGAGTTGGTTGTGTGAGGCAGCCATGAGGGAGAAGAGGGGCTGAGAGAGTTAGCTCCAACATTTGGTATCAGCGCTAGGTGATGACGAAGACGATGCCGCGTGACTCTTCAGCGAGTGGAGCGTTGGTGCCGAGCGACTCGGTGGCGATGGCGGCTGCCGCGACAGCGGCGACGACGGCGGCGGCGGGGAAGCTCCCATTCCCGCTGCTCACGAGGACGAACTACGCGGCGTGGGCGATGAGGATGAAGTACCTCTTGCGCGCCAATGGCGCGTGGGGTGCCGTTGATCGCTAGGCCTCGTCGGAGGTCGACAAGGGCAAGGAGGAGATGGCCATGACGATCATCTCCCGGTCCATCGACGACTCGACGCTGCTGCAGGTTGCGGAGAAGGAGACCGCATCCGATGTGTGGGCGGCGCTACGCTCCATGCATGTGGGCGTCGAGCGTGTCCGAGAGGCGAGAGTTCAATCCTTGCGATCGGAGTTTGATGGCCTCAAGATGGGTGATGTGGAGTCCGTGGATGATTTCGCGGCGAGGTTCATGACGCTCGTGGGGCGCATCGGTGAGCTTGGTGATGCAATGGAGGAGAAGTACGTCGTGAAGAAGCTGATCCGAGCCGTCTCCAACAAGTTCATCCACGTTGCGTCATCGATTGCGTTGTTCGGCGACACCAACAAGATGGCCATGGAGGAGGCCATTGGTTCACTCAAGGCGCACGAGGAGCTCGTCAAGGGGCGGGAGACGGCACGTGAAGAAGATCAGCTCCTCATGGCGAGAGGGCATGACTCATCGCGAGGACGCGGCCGTGGTGGCCGTGGCCGCGGACATGGCCGCGGTGGAGGGCGCAGAGACAAGAGCGAGGTACAGTGCTATAACTGTGATGACTTTGGGCATCTTGCTTGGGAGTGTCCGGAGAAGAAGAAGGACACCGAGGAGAAGGCACTGCTCGGCGTTGAGGACGAGCCAGCTCTTCTCTGAAGCTGCGTCACAAGTGAAGGATCAAGATTAAGGAGGAGAATGTTAGCCTTTTAATCTTGATCATGTATCTGCATGTTTATTTCATTCATGCATGTAGTCTAGATTGTCTAGGGCATTGTAGGCAGGTGAACCTTTCCTTAGCGTGCACGAGGCGAGATGCCGAGCCGGTCGTGCGACGTGGCCGGAGTGCAAGGCGTGAAGCCATGCAACAATGTCGTGTGATACGACATGTACGAGGAGGTGGAGGACAACCTGCGGGAACCAGTCCTGGAGTTGGTTGTGTGAGGCAGCCGTGAGGGAGAAGAGGGGCTAGGAGAGTTGGCTCCAACATGGCTTGCTGTCAGAACACCCAAGTTAACATGTGCTTGATTAATTCAGTCCAACCTTTGTTTTGTTTTCGAACTAACCATTACTTGATTTTCTTGTTATGCTTGGATAATTTGAGTATTCTAAACTGAAATTATCCTGGCTTTTATATGTAATTCACTTGCATGGAAGGATTAATACAACACCTATATTCACGACAAAGTATATCCCATATGGCGGATCATTCTCACAACAAGATTACACCAAAATGATTTAGCATTATTGGGTTTTACTAAACTGAAACAATGTAGCACTGTATAAATATAAGTGCAGTCAGAAGGAGTCGAGGGACACAAATCTCACATGCTTCCTGACAAGGCTGAGGCTGGCTAACCTTTATCAATCATAACTGGAGCTGGAGAACCAAGACACAAAACCACATTATCCGCTCCGTAGGAGAGTGCCATTGATATACACTTGTAGAAGAAAAGGACAGATTCATAGAGCAAATTATATGGGGGCATACCGTCCTCCGCAAGCTTCAAGACAATAAGAAGAAGCACCATGAGAGCATGGCAAGGTGAGAAGACATTATTTCATGTCGATGATGATGACATGGTCTCAACAGGTTGATCAGAGGCATTTATTCCGACCCTACACCACCAAACCGCGGCCCTGGGGTCAACAGAGTGAAAGACTAGTGGGAGGTGCTCGCAACCTAACAGCAAGTAGAGGTAGATTGGCCGCCTCGTGTCTCCTAGGTCACAGAGGAAAACGGGGAAAAGATTGTCCCACTTTGTTCACTTAAGGAAACAAACACACTACTCCATCTATGCATATACCGCCACCTACAACTATTTGTTTGCTTGTTGCCAATGCATAGAACAAATATGGAACCAATGTATACAAAAATACAATACATAAGGTGTAGAAGAAACAATTAACCTGATTGTCAAAGCAGTGTCATTGCTGCATGGTCATATAAGGGCCGCAACAATAGGTATTTGAGATCTTAATTTTGCATCAAAGGCACGGAACACAATTACAACATATTTGGCACCAAACACACTAGGAAGAAGCTTGAAAAAAAAATAACAACACAAGTGCAAAACCTCAACACCAACACAATATATATGTAGTTTAAACAAAAAAATTACTAAAAGTAATGTGTTTGCCGGCTTAGAATATTTCTCATAACGCAAGGTTTTGGAATCTAATAATCCTTG
>NW_025225216.1:2320-4192 GCF_018294505.1 Triticum aestivum | reverse complement strand
TGTATGCAGTCACATTAATAATAACATACACATTAATACTAACATACCAAGTAAATACTCCCTCCGTCCCAAAATAAGTGTCTCAAGATCAATACAACTTTGTATTAAAGTTAGTACAAAGTTGAGACACTTATTTTGAGACGGAGGGAGTAACATACTAACCTATTGGAATATTAATTCCATCATTGCAATGCAGGGGCAATTATCTAGAATGATAATAAAAAAGATAGTATCAAGTGTTTACGAAAACGTAGAAACAACCACCACACACAAGCGATAGGGGAAGATAATTCAAGGACAAACTACTAGTTGGCACTTTGAAACATTGTAGAGATATCCATTTAGTTACACCTTAACTTGACAGTCTTGTACAATCTAGAAAAAATTCCAAGTTTTTTGCTTGATTCATACACTAACAAATGTACAAGTTTCTAGATTTTGATAAAGCGGAATATATTAATATCAAAATGATACCCAATATATTCAAGATCTACAATGACACGCTTTAAAGAGTAAGTCGGAGACATCAAGGATGAAGATGATGTAGAAACACACAAGATTCTATCATGAGAGAAAGGGACTTGTAATGATAATATTTGTTAGAGAAAAAAGTATATAGCTAAACATTGACATATTTGTATTATTGTATCAAAATGATCTATCAATAAGAAACTAAATTTAAGCACAAGTTAACTAATGACTAAATAAAAAAGTTTAATATAAATAGGTGAGAACTCTCCACACAAAACTAATTATCTGGATCTGAGCATGATAATTCAATATAATTAACAATTAAAGACCTACCAAGTGCTAGCAGACCCTTGATGGCCATATCATAATAAAACCTAGTCTAAGTCTTGTGGCACAATGTGGTCACTTTTTCTGAGCCAATCTTATTTCCATTTCTTTTTAATTTAAAACTTACAATATTCAACTAGGAAACATGCATATTATACTGGATCTCTAGCCAAGTAGGATGAGGCATATCAGAATGTGTCTTATCATTTCAATGTTCGGAGCAATTTTTCTGAGAAGTGTGGAGAAGGAAAAGAAAATTTTGTGGGTCTGTTCATGGCAAAAATTTAGTAAACATCTAATACCGACAATTCCACATTTGATGATTTGCTGAATTTGGTGGGTCTGTTGTTAAATAAAACCACAAGAAAACTCGTATGGAAGAGCAAGCTAAAAATCACATGAAACATTCTTTTGTGAAATCAAGAAGATCATAAGAAGAGAGGTGGGGATGTACATACTCCGAGTGATAAAGATGGGAATGACCAAGAGAGATAGAAGAACAAATATACATCTTCAACATGGTTCTTTGAGTCCCTATGATACCATAACATTGGATTGACATAACATGTCATACCATTGGACTAAGAGCGCATTCTATTTAATGTTTGCACTAGCTAGTTGCTCCAAAAGTCTGAATAGAGCGTTATATTGAATTCATGCTCCAGCCAATTTCTCCAAAAGTCTGAGGTGATGGAGAGAGGTGAGCAAATATATTTCAACACATTAGACACAAAGAGGCCAGATACACTTTATGGTTGTCGGCACTGTACCTCTCCCTTATTCTCTTTGAATTCATGAGAATGATTTGGCTGGCATAAATATGGTACACTAATACGTCTAAGTCACATCCAGCTGCTCATGTTGTACTTCATGTTCTTATCTTTCAAATAGGAATGTGAATTTTATATGATGAAAGAAGACACTAGTGCAGGAATGCTCTCTAGTGGCGGGCGCCGAAAGCCCAGCAATGGCGGGCGAGGCTCTTAGGGGTGCCTGTCACTGGTCTCCTGCCACTAGTAACAAGGCGTCACTGGAAGGGTAACACCCGCCACTGGTACATCAATTACATAGTGG
>NW_025225216.1:0-2310 GCF_018294505.1 Triticum aestivum | reverse complement strand
GAGAAGAAGAAGGACACCGAGGAGAAGGCACTGCTCGGCGTTGAGGACGAGCCAGCTCTTCTCTGAAGCTGCGTCACAAGTGAAGGATCAAGATTAAGGAGGAGAATGTTAGCCTTTTAATCTTGATCATGTATCTGCATGTTTATTTCATTCATGCATGTAGTCTAGATTGTCTAGGGCATTGTAGGCAGGTGAACCTTTCCTTAGCGTGCACGAGGCGAGATGCCGAGCCGGTCGTGCGACGTGGCCGGAGTGCAAGGCGTGAAGCCATGCAACAATGTCGTGTGATACGACATGTACGAGGAGGTGGAGGACAACCTGCGGGAACCAGTCCTGGAGTTGGTTGTGTGAGGCAGCCGTGAGGGAGAAGAGGGGCTAGGAGAGTTGGCTCCAACATGGCTTGCTGTCAGAACACCCAAGTTAACATGTGCTTGATTAATTCAGTCCAACCTTTGTTTTGTTTTCGAACTAACCATTACTTGATTTTCTTGTTATGCTTGGATAATTTGAGTATTCTAAACTGAAATTATCCTGGCTTTTATATGTAATTCACTTGCATGGAAGGATTAATACAACACCTATATTCACGACAAAGTATATCCCATATGGCGGATCATTCTCACAACAAGATTACACCAAAATGATTTAGCATTATTGGGTTTTACTAAACTGAAACAATGTAGCACTGTATAAATATAAGTGCAGTCAGAAGGAGTCGAGGGACACAAATCTCACATGCTTCCTGACAAGGCTGAGGCTGGCTAACCTTTATCAATCATAACTGGAGCTGGAGAACCAAGACACAAAACCACATTATCCGCTCCGTAGGAGAGTGCCATTGATATACACTTGTAGAAGAAAAGGACAGATTCATAGAGCAAATTATATGGGGGCATACCGTCCTCCGCAAGCTTCAAGACAATAAGAAGAAGCACCATGAGAGCATGGCAAGGTGAGAAGACATTATTTCATGTCGATGATGATGACATGGTCTCAACAGGTTGATCAGAGGCATTTATTCCGACCCTACACCACCAAACCGCGGCCCTGGGGTCAACAGAGTGAAAGACTAGTGGGAGGTGCTCGCAACCTAACAGCAAGTAGAGGTAGATTGGCCGCCTCGTGTCTCCTAGGTCACAGAGGAAAACGGGGAAAAGATTGTCCCACTTTGTTCACTTAAGGAAACAAACACACTACTCCATCTATGCATATACCGCCACCTACAACTATTTGTTTGCTTGTTGCCAATGCATAGAACAAATATGGAACCAATGTATACAAAAATACAATACATAAGGTGTAGAAGAAACAATTAACCTGATTGTCAAAGCAGTGTCATTGCTGCATGGTCATATAAGGGCCGCAACAATAGGTATTTGAGATCTTAATTTTGCATCAAAGGCACGGAACACAATTACAACATATTTGGCACCAAACACACTAGGAAGAAGCTTGAAAAAAAAATAACAACACAAGTGCAAAACCTCAACACCAACACAATATATATGTAGTTTAAACAAAAAAATTACTAAAAGTAATGTGTTTGCCGGCTTAGAATATTTCTCATAACGCAAGGTTTTGGAATCTAATAATCCTTGCTCCAACCCCTTGTATGTAAGTTTTCCCTCCCTCTACTAGTTAACATTTTTTTTCATTCCACCTCCGATGTTTTCCACTGGTTTTGAAAACGACCTCAACTGTCCCACAAAACCTTTTTTTGTGTATGCAGTCACATTAATAATAACATACACATTAATACTAACATACCAAGTAAATACTCCCTCCGTCCCAAAATAAGTGTCTCAAGATCAATACAACTTTGTATTAAAGTTAGTACAAAGTTGAGACACTTATTTTGAGACGGAGGGAGTAACATACTAACCTATTGGAATATTAATTCCATCATTGCAATGCAGGGGCAATTATCTAGAATGATAATAAAAAAGATAGTATCAAGTGTTTACGAAAACGTAGAAACAACCACCACACACAAGCGATAGGGGAAGATAATTCAAGGACAAACTACTAGTTGGCACTTTGAAACATTGTAGAGATATCCATTTAGTTACACCTTAACTTGACAGTCTTGTACAATCTAGAAAAAATTCCAAGTTTTTTGCTTGATTCATACACTAACAAATGTACAAGTTTCTAGATTTTGATAAAGCGGAATATATTAATATCAAAATGATACCCAATATATTCAAGATCTACAATGACACGCTTTAAAGAGTAAGTCGGAGACATCAAGGATGAAGATGATGTAGAAACACACAAGATTCTATCATGAGAGAAAGGGACTTGTAATGA
>NW_025225215.1:81245-89267 GCF_018294505.1 Triticum aestivum | reverse complement strand
ATAATCGGATAAACAAGCAAATATATATGCGCAAACAAATTAAAGGACTTAAAAATTTATAACTGGCAAAAGAAATTTCTACACAAGGATACACACCAATCATGCAAAACATGAAACTAAGATCAAACAAACCAATAGAATAGCAAATCAAATCTTAGACTTTTGAATTTCCACTCCAAAAAGATTAGGACACAAATCACATTCCATCTGGCCCCAAAAGGACGTGGGCGCCTGAAGAAGAACCAATTAAATACTATTTGCACATGGCCCGGGACATCAGGCCGAGCTTCACAAGGAGATTCACAAAAACAATGATTCAGTTCCATTGGGTCCAAAGGAGCTAACCGACGATCCGATCTCATGTTTTAAAATACAATGATGAATAATCATATAGTTGACTTGAGCGAGAGTAATACAGACAATCTTAACTAGTGATTTTTAATTAGATCTGGCTGGGCCTATCCGATTTTCTATGACCCATATGTGGCTGGCTCCAAAAGGTGCGCATGCACCCCTTTGAACTAGAAGTAGAAATAATACAACAAACTAAACTTGTTTTGTGCATATTTATCTCCCTCATTGCATCATTCTAAACAATTAATGAAGTGATGATACAAAATTGTAGTTCAATCGGAGCTTTGATCTAAGAGCATACTGGAAGCAACTTTTTTCTTTTCAACAACAGAGCTAAGCGGTTCAACATGTCAAGGAAGGTAAACCCTTGAAGAGAACCGTATGACTCAGTTTCCTAAGCTGATGTGACAAAAGAGTATAGACATCTTGAGTGTACTTGCAGGTTATCATCATGGAGAAGTTCCCATGCTTTGTTTGGTCTAGATGTTGTTGGTTGGTCGTCAACAGTGGATCCGAAGTCGGTTGTTTTGGGAGAAGTACGGCGATGATCGTATGTAGGCAATATCGATGGTTTTCCTGTTTTTGGTGGTTTGTGTCTTGGTCTTGTGAGTAATCAGGTTGGATGGGTGCCCTATCTTGTGCATGTGTTTTTTGTCTCTAAATTAACCGGGCAACTTTATTTTCGCCGCCTTGAGTTAATGTTATTACTTTTACATAGTATATAAACATTTTTCATTTCCATGGTATTTTTGGCGTTGTCACTTCATTAATTTGTGTAATTTTTTGCGAAAATGATTCAAATATGTTATAGAATTTCATCAAAAGTACAAAGCAGGTCAAACATAACAGAAGTTACATCGGGCTCTCTAGACCAATAAACGGCCTAGAGCTACGTCAAAACGAGGCAGCGAGAGCCAATGTCTCTGCTCCCCTACCGGAGCCGACTTGATCATGTCAATGACAGCCGAAGAGCATTGATGTGTGTCCCACAAAGGACTAGCTCCCTGGAGCCGCAGTCATCACCGTTGAACCCTTGAGTAGACTTGAAGAAAATGGCACTAGATCTGGCCGCCACGCATGGACGACGAAAACCCTAACCTTGATGCCCCAACAGGACGATAGGAATCTACACCGGGTTGATTCACCTCAGGCTGCATTGTATTTTAAGTAAAACAAGGTGAACTTGGAGAAACAAGGCGGAAAATCCATGGCATAGTTATTTGGAATACTAAAATAACAGTTTTAAGTAACTATTTTAAATAGGTTTTCCTTCAAATATTTATTAATGATTTAAGAAAACATTTACTGCTCTCAACTTTATCCCTTTGTATATTTATTATTTATGTAAAAAACTTAAAATAATATTTTTAAGTAACTATTTAAATTATGATTATATATATATATATATTTCATATAAACCTAGCATGACCTACCATGGCATGTCCACCTGCTTGCAAAAGTTGGGGTCATTTAAAAAATGTCCAAAATTGGATCATGTTAAATGGATGGTGTGCAGGAAAGTGAGAAGGCTCTGACTAAGAGCCCATTGTTTCTCGACATCCTTCAAATGGGCCCAATTTTTTTAGTGGCCTTGTATGACCAATTCAAGGTAGTGTGCAAAGTTGTTTGAATATTCAACAAGTTTTTCATTTTCAGGCGTTTTCTTGGTACAAAGACCGATAAATGGTCTGGCATGTCACATCGTGCATCTTGTATTGGAAGTCGTTCATAAATTCAGGTAATAGCATATGGGCATTGCCATGTTAGGTAGCCAAGCGTGGTTGGAATGATTTCCGACACCTTATGCACGTTGCGACACGTCCGGACATTTATCGGTCTTCTTTTACTGGAAAACCTCGAAAATAGAAAACTTTTGGAAAACCCAAATACATTGGTTGGTGCATTGAATTGGTCATAAAATACCATGAAAAAACTAGGGCCAGTTTAGGGATATCGAGAAACAACATGTTCTCGGATGGTGCCTTCTTCCCTAACCGGACACCCACTATTCAACATGGTCTCTTTTTCGACATCCCTAAAATAATGACCCAAATTTGACAAGCGGCTAGGCATGCCCATGGTAGTCATCAATGCCAGGTTTGAGCAATTTTCCACACCATATGCAAGTTGTGACAAATTATCAGTCTTTTTTAGAGCGAGTAAACTCCAGAAAATGCAAAAATTATCAAGAAACAAAACAACTTCACATGGTGCCTTGAATTAGTCATAGAAGACCATACAAAAAATTTGGAGCCATGATGTTTGTTTGAACATCTTCCAAATGACCCCAACTTTTTTCACGAGGTGGGCATATGCCCATGGGAGGTATCCATGCTAGTTTTAAACGATTTTCAACATCGTATGCACGTTGTGACACGTCCGATCATTTATTAACCATTTTTTATCGAGAAAACTCCAGAAACGGTAAAATATGCCCAGCAACCAAACAACTTGGCATGGTGACTTTAATTGCTTATACATAGCCATGAAAAAATTAGTTCAATAAAGGATGTTTTGGGAGTTTCAAATGATGTCCATGCTTTCAAAATTTATTCAGAATTTTTAAAATGGTCCTGTTTCTAAAATTTTCAACAAAAAATGTTTGTAAAAAAATAGGTTTCAATTTTTTGCATTTTCCTGATTTTCTTAAAGGGTTGTTTTAGAAAGTGTCACGTTGGTTGGCGGCTCGTGCCTAACACCTCTGACTATTGATGTTTAACGAGCATACTCTTCCTTTTTTTTTGAGGAAAACGCTGCCTTTTATTAACTAAGCGACCTCGGCAGAGACAATGTCACGAATACAAAGCGGGGAAATATAAAACCAAGTCTTACACAACTTATTCAGGCAGCCGTCCCTAGCTAGAGTATGCGCCCCACGATTCGCGGTGGGTCTAGCCCATGTGACCCTAAACTCATCCAGGGAGGAGAGGAGTTCCTTTATCTCCTCGAGGAGAGGTCCGTGCCGAGATCGATCCAGTCCTTCGCTCCTCAGACCTTGCACCGCCCCCTGGTTGTTTGTTTCCAAAAAACAACCTTCCGGGCTCCTATCTCGATTGCTAACTGTATCATGGGGATCTGAGCTCTCCCACTTCCTCACAGGAATATATTTTTCTGGAAATACTTCATAATACTCCTTTTCTGAGTAGGCCCCTGAGGTTCCAAATCATGATGTTCTACAGGCTGTACGTACGTCAAGATTTCTGATCGCAGCCAAGTATTAAGTCCCCGTTGGACTGTGTCCTGATGGTAGCTTCCTGGACAATGAAGCCTTTTCTCTTGCGGATGCGTGCGTAATAATGTTGACGTCAGTCCTACGTACGCCTCTCCCTCGTGTGAACGACATGGATGAATATTGTTTGGTGGGCTAGTTAACTGAATGTTGGCTTAGCTTATTTCCTGATCAGGCGCGACGTCGACCGCGTGTAACGCGGGACACCCGCTGCGCGTCCACGTTTCTGCTTCCTTCGGTCCCACGAAACCCCAGCACATATATGATGTGCCATCATCAGAGAGAGCTAGTAGCAAAGAAGATCGATCGATTCCCCAGACTGCTAGCAGCAAAGAAGTCCGAGTCCCCGGAGTCATCAACCATCGACGGCCAAGCCACCGCCCCGACCATGAGCGACACCGTTGTCATCACCGTCGCCGTCGACAACTCTCTCATCGGCAAGAGCGGCGCCATCCAATGGCCAGCCGTCCGCAAGGTAAGCACCTCCTTAAATCTTCCGTCGCGTCCGTGATGTACAATTCTTTGTTCACCCGCTAATCCTCCTGATGGTTGGCACTTGACAGCAGGCAGACACGCCGTCCGCAGACGGGATTGAGAGCGTAATGTTCAGGTACAGATTCATGGAGGACCAGCCTACAGTGTTCACCGACGTGCAGGGAAGCGAGGCCGGGCCGTGCGCCGGTGGCCGTGCATCCACCGACACGGTAGACGGTGCAGTCAACTTGCCACGGACAGACGAGGGACCAACCGCCGACGAGTGCGTGCGCACCACCACTGATGGAGAAGTCCTGCTATACGCTCGCGGGGGCAGGGACCATGCCGCCCACATGTGCCCAGAAGCGCAGCTCATGGCCAGTAACTCTGATATCTTCCTTACTAATGACGAAGGGCCAGTCGTGCGGCTCCTTCGATGGGTTGCTGGTATATGCGGGGGCAGCGGCCATGCCGTCCATGGTTGCCCCGAAGGCCAACTCATGGCCGGTAACTCTACTATCTACCTGAATGGCCTGGTCCAGTGGCTCCTCCGGTAGTCTTCCAGCAGTTACGCTCTGTTCAAAGTGAGGTTTGAAGGTCAAAGAAATCACAGTTTCGATGCCTTCAGCTTAAATGGACGATATCCCCACCGTCCGTTCTTGTTGGGATGCAACATCCAAGCCATGGGGGACATTTATAAGCCAGCTTAGGAAATGCTTTGAGTCTCATCAGCTAAAATCAATCACAGAACACATCTGCCTAAATCTCAATGTTTATGTCCTAGCAAATCCTCGCCTTCACAGCCTCCTTGATTTCTCTTTTTCTTTTCATTGTAAGTAAATATCGTCCATTTTCCTTGATATTTCTGGAGTTGCCGCTACTTCGAGTTTGTAAGTTTTTTCACAGGTGTATTTATTTGTAACCTAGGGGGAAGAAATTTGATTGCGTAGATGTGTAATTTATCAGTCATTGAATTTATGATAATCCAAATTTTTGTAATAACTATATATCTAATATATCATTTTTCCTTTTGTTGAGGAACACGTAGATCCCAATAATAATCGCATAATCAAGCAAAACATACGTTAGCAAACAAATTAGAGGACTTCAAAATTTATAACAGGTACAGAAATAGCAACCTCGATGGACGAAGATGGTTGTGGGTGTCGCTAGTTCCTTTGTTGGGTGAAGAATGGAGGAAGGAGAGAGGAGGGGAAAAACTCCAAGCTATACCTCAGCGGCAGGAACGACGACGTTATGATCGGCAATAGGTAAGCCCTGCTGCGTACAGCCACGATCATATCCTCCTTGTTGGTGCATTGCCTCTTCCAAGGTCTCGCGTATCAGTGTTTGAGGCCCTCGTCTGAACCGCCGCAAGCACATGTCACTACTGCTCGCCTGAACTCTAGGGTTTGGAAGGTGGAGAAGAGTTGGGGATCTCCCCAGAGGCGTGCTTCCGTGGGTTTCTCCGTCCATTCCTCCCAATCGACCATCGTGCGATGTTGGAGAAAACCAACGAACAAGATGGGGAGGCGGACCGGCGGACGAAGTCTCAGCGGAATAGGAGTGCGAAACAGAAACCTTACGTGTTTTCTTAGTAGTGTAATATATATAGAATATAGATATGTGTAGATGTGGATGTAGATTTTTGTCCGAAGTGCTCTTGTTTTTTACATCACAGTACAGATGCAGACGCTCATAGACTCACTTCTATGAACGCACACACGCACAACTTACCCCTGTGAGCACCTTCAAGACTGAGCCGACACATCATTTTGGGATTGATGAAGTCACCACATTCATAATAGACGGGAATGTCGGCTCCAACTGAACGCACATCATCGGATGCCCTGTAATAAATCCAAAAAAATGCTAGCAGCAGTGTCAAGTCTAAGACTTAAAATTTGATGGGATGGGAATATCGGTGTCCTTCTAACCATCCATCCACGGGTTAATTCGCTGTCCGGAGTGCTCACGTAAGGCTTGGACTTGCAATATGTGTTCTAGCCTTCGAAAAAATAATTGAAAAATAGCAAACAAAAATTAAAGGATTGTTTTGGAAAGCAGGATTGCTAAATCTCCGTCTCAGTCGATGCTATAATCGTGGGATCTTACATTAAGATTCCTGGAAAACTTCATTCTATTTTTTTTTCTTTTACATGTTCTATCACTTGACTGAGACTTGGTTAAAGCTCAGTCGACCGAGATCTAGCCACACCCTTTGGAAAGTGTCACCTTTGTTGGCCGCTGGTGCCTAGCACCTCTAACTATGATTGGCGCCGGCAGCATGCCGGTTGTCAGCGACGCATGGGCCCAGATCACCTCCGTAGTGTATTATAACACAAATTATTTCTTGTAGTTGTAGGTCAATGAGCTCTTCACTCAATGACTTCTATTTAGGTGATGTAATATATTTGTGAGCTCGGCAAGATTGATTTTTTAGGAGAATTGCATGTTGATAGATGTTGATTATGGCGTGCCACGATTTTCGTCAAGTTCAATGTGATTGGAAACAAGCATGAGGAAAGAAAGACATGGACACATACTGAACCCCTGCTTGGCCAACTTACTTGTCATGCATTATCATGCATGTATCTGCATTAATCAGTACTTCCTCCGTTCCGCTCCGTTCCTAAATATAAGTCTTTGTAGAGATTCCACTATGAACTACATACGGATATATATATATAGATTCATTTTAAGTGTGGGTTCATTCATTTTGCTTCGTATGTAGTCCGCCTAATGGAATCTCTACAAAGACTTACATTTAGGAACGGAGGGAGTAGATAACTGGTGCTATCAGTGGTAGTACCAGGGATAACAGCGTAGCATCCGTGTTCCTGCATAATGGATACATGGTCCAGGTCAAGGGGGTTCAAATAGGGAGAAGATGTCTCCATCATTCACTTGATAATTTAGCGCGTTTGGGCCTCAGCTTGATTAATCACTCAAACTCAAATTAACACTCCGGAAGCTTCCTAGAGGTACCAGTTTCTGGTTTAGCCTAGGTAAGAGTGTTGATGTCATGCATATGTTGGGCGGCCGCCAGCATCAATGGCCGACCACACTACCGTGCTGGGCGACATCGCCATCCCCGTTATGAATTTTCACGACGAGAGCTCTCGTAGAGATCCAACACACAACGATCACAGTTAGCTAACACTGATCAAGACGCAATCCAACGCTGCCGGGAAATCCGACGAGGGAACCGAATTTTTTTTCCAGCTGTGCTGCATAATTATTTACTAGGTAATATATGCTACATGACCTGCATACTTCTGAACATGGGCAAATGTTTTACCAGAAGAAGTCAGTTTTGCACGATGTATAACAAAGAGTTTAAAGTATATGCTTCCCTGTTTCGTCTACACCCATGTCCGACACAACCTACATCGCACACGATCTTACTTAGTAACAATGTGAACTACATCACAAACAATTCATGTGGAGGATCTGTGTGCATGAATTTTCTTTATTCAGGTCCGAGAAATCCGAAAACCGAGGAAGCCGAAAAGCTTGTTGCTCCCTGGAAAATATTGTTGCCGTTCGAAACATTCAACTGGATTTGAATTTAAATGCATAGACCGATATCAAATAAGGCTTGTATGCATGTAGTGGTAAAACGCAGCCACTAGCTTGGTGACAAAGCTCTTGCTCTAGTACCGCATGGTCGCGGGATTGACTCCATTGGTCTCCACCGTCTGTGTTTGCCATTTTACCTGACTTTGCAAGCAAAAAAGATGCATTGCAAGGACTTGACCTCGCAAGCTGGGGGCACTAACCAATGGAGCATACACAAGTATTGATTTTTCAGTTGGTTCAGTTATATATTTCAACGACACAAAATTTGGATTCAACATTATTTTGAATAAAATACACATTTGAAAAGCCCATCGCAGGCATAAAGCATTTGAGTATTGTAATGCCGCGAGAGTACAGTTTTTTCCCACCACTTTGCAGGTCTT
>NW_025225215.1:76078-80890 GCF_018294505.1 Triticum aestivum | reverse complement strand
TATATTGCAGTTTGAGAAAGGATTTATCTGTAACTGTAAATTTTGTTGGTAGCTTACGAGGCTGACCGCTTGGTGAGTAATGATTTACCTTCCTTTTTGAACTAGTAATGATCTATCTAACTAAACGTGAAATGTACTTTCTTTAGAATATCATGCGTGCAATCGTTGTACAGTGGGATTGATTGATTGATCGTTGAAAAAAGAAAGTTTTCATTTTTTTTAAACATGTACGCGCTATATTTTGAAAGGAATAACAAAGAATCAGGGGCAATTATCTGGCGCGAACGTGGCTGAGTCGTCATAGCTCCAGCGTGACGAGTTCCAGATACAGTCCGATCATGTGTTACACGATGGTGTGCCGTTGATGTCTTGATCATGTCTGACTGACGTCAAAGCAACACTGGCGCCACCATAGTCCACTCCTTGTGTTTAATAAGGCAGGTTGGCTTGTTGAATGAGTAGTACTACGGTGCCAGCTAGGCGCGACTTCGACCCTAATGCGTCCACCGCGCTTCTGCTTCCTTCCTCCACACGAAATGCCACTCCACCGTTGAAACCGTGAACTGGTCCCTCGTGTCAATGCATACCTTCAAGACTAACGTCCTAAGGGGGGAACGACAAGAGCGCCGCCATCATACGATGGGCTGATCTAGGATTTGCCTCGGAGGTAGTGGATAGACGTCTAGAGCTTCCATACGGCGATGCCTTCAAGAAGCGGACGGCAAAGAAGAGCGCCATCATCGCCGGCCTTGGCAACTAGCTGAGAGCAAGGTTTTCACGTTGACCTGATCAACGAACACGAGACCGCCACCGATCTCCGCTGCTACGCGACGAGTAGGCCGCACCGGCCAGATCAGATCTGACTGGAAGCCAGACCATGCATGTTACCGACTCATCCACCAGGCCCTTCATGCTGCCGCTGTTGATCCGAGATCAGATGGCCCGCCGCCGCCTCAAGCAGGGCCAACCGCCACGCTGCCAAGACCCAAACGGCCACGGCTCCTCACACCGAGGGGCTCCACACCACCCCCATGTCGTGGGAGAGAGGGAGACCCCCCCCCCACCCCTCACGCCCCATCGTTGTCGACCTCCGGGCTTAGCCTGGCTGCGTCTGCCGGCGGCAACGGAAGAAGGGAAGGAAGGAGGTGACGCTCCCAGCGGCTAGGGTTGCGGCACCACCCGAGTCGCCCGAGCGGGCGCGCCGCGGGGGTCGGGATGGGATGGTGAGAGGGTTTCAGATCTACTCTGTGTTGTGGAGGAGGTTGGTGGGGGACGAAGATCGAGCCCGGCGGAGCTACCTCCCGCTTCGAGAGGCGCTCATATGTGGCTAGGAACAATAAAATATCCTTCTCTTCTATGATTGCCGGCAGCAGCATGACGATCGTCAGCGAGCGAGGCATGAGCCAAGATCAACTCCGTAGTGTACTGTATAACACAAATTATTTTTTCTAGGTCAATGAGCTCTCCACTCAATCTCTTTTATTTATATACTGGATTATATTGGTGAGCTCGGCAAGTTTGATTTTTTTAGATGGATATTGATTATGGTTCTCCGCGATTTGGCTAGAGTTTCAATGTGATTGAAAACAAGCACTAGGAAAGAAAGATACGGGCACATACTGAACCCGTGCTTGGCCAACTTACTTATGCATCATCATACATCTATATGCATTAATCAGTAGATACTTGTTGCTATCGGTGCTAGTACCACGGATAACAGCGTAGCATCCATGTTCCTTTTTTTTTGCGAGGTCCCCTGCATAATTAATGTGTACATGGTCCAGGTCAAGGGGGTTCAAATAGGGAGAAGATATCGCCATCATGCACTTCATAATTCAGCACGTTTGGGCCTCAGCTTGCTTAATCTCCCAAAGTCATGACTCAAACGCTGGAAGCTTCGAGGAGGTACTTATTTTCGGTTTATAGCCTACATAAGAGTGTTGATGTCATGCATATGTTGGGCGGCCGCCAGCGTCAACGGCCGGCCACTATCCTTGTTATGAATTTTCACCACGATAGCTTTTGTAGAGATCCAACACACAAGGATAGAATAAGTACTCTCTTGTTTTTATTTAATCTATGTATTAGCTTTGGTCAAAGTCAAGCTTCATAAACTTTAATAAAGTTTAAAACAAAGATATGAACATATACAATAACAAATCAACACCATTAGATTTATTACTGGATGTACTTTCACATCATATAGATTTGTTATGGTAAATGTTTATATTGTTTTATATAAACTTGGTCAAATTAACTTTATGAAGTTTAGCTTTAGTCAACTCTAATATGCAGAGTAAATAAAAATGAAGGAAGTATTGACCAGCATGACATCACAGTTCACACAGATCAAGACGGCACTAGTACAGAACCGGCCTTTAGTGCCGGTTCATGACGGCCTTTAGTGCCGGTTCGCCAACCGGCACTAAAGAGTGGGGACTAAAGGTCCCCCCCCCCTTTAGTACCGGCTCATCACGAACCGGCGCTAAAGTGCCACCACGTGGCACGAGCTAGGCCCGCGTGCGTGTAGGGCATTAGTACCGGTTGGTAACACCAACCGGTACTAAATGTTTGGGTGTTTTTTTTAATTTTTCTTTAATTTTGTGTTTTTAATTTAATTTAGTGATTGTTTTACATTATAATGAGTTATTAAATTATTAGGTGAAAGTACCGCGGATTAGTTTCGACTGGATGCATTGGATATCTAGCTACTAGCTAGCTAAGTGATCAAGTATATGCCATATCCATATTATACTTGATCAAGTATAATATATACGGATATGGCATATACTTGATCACTTAGGTAGGATCCATCCAGCTGAAACTATTCTGCGGTTTCTTTCATTAAATGATATAATAACTCATCATCATCATCATATTAATCATCATAGTCGACATGCATTACCGCTAGCTATCTAATCACCACCAGCACTACTAGCTTAAAGAAGAAACATTCACTTGTACCAGAAGCAAAAATATCATCGAGTTAAACATGATTGTCATGATATTATAAGTGTTCATATATAACACCACAAAAGCAAATCACTTAAGTTCAGAACGAAGAACACGGACATGAAAGGACAAGTACTAAGAGCAGCATGAACTAGCTAAATCACTCCTGCTAGCTACTCTCTCTCTCTCTGGTAAATAGCATAGAACATGTATAACTCTCCTGATTGATCATACTGGAGCATGCAGATGAACCTGTCTTCTAATCATGGGTTGCGCTTCTCATTGCTGCCCCCTAATACTTCTCTGCGATCGTTAACAATTTTCCTCCAATCTTTCACCATTAAGCATTCATCGCTTCTAAAAATCCTGAATGCATTCATGTGCAATGTAGGATATCTTGGCCGTAAGCTAACAATTGACATGCGACCTTTAGTCTCGATCCCCTGAGGCACAACTGTCATCGGGAGTCCCTATTGAAGAACATAGTATAGTACTTAATTAATATACTTAATTAGCAATGAAAGTTTAGCAAAAAATTATGTATGCAAAATATGCACTGAGGACAAATAGTAAATATATTACCATCATTCCTAAATAGATGTGACCGTAGTTCAATACCATCACTATTGGTCGCATGTTTTGAGTACTAACATTTCTAAGTGCAGGAAGAAAATTTGTCTTGACAGTATGAAGATCCTCAAGCCATGAAACATAATGACTTATCTCCTCGCAGTTTAGTTCAGCTCCGAGACAGTAATAGGTCCTGTCTACCAAGCGCCGGACATGTTTGATTGAATGGAGATAAGCTGTCAATAGAAATTAGTTGTCAATTATTTTTGAATAAGCAATATCAAGGACAAAAATATAGTTGAGAAGAACTCACATAATGGTAGAACTGGAGGCGTCTGCACATCGACCCATATGTCTCTATTACCTTCAATATCATCTCTCGGACGAATATCAAAGGTGATAATCATACCAGGCTCAAATGCATAACCCTTGCATAGTATTTGCCAAGTTTTGCATTCAAAATAGGTGTACGTATGTGCATTGTATACTTTGACATTGAAAGTATAACCATGCTCAGTTTTCAGGTAAACTCTCTTTACCTCCATAGTTTCCATATTATTGAAACCTATCTTATCCAAGACAAAAAATTTTGCATGGCAGGGGATGCGCTAGTAGAATAGTGAAATTTAAAAATTATAAGTCAGGCAAATGAAGCATATATAAGTCATGCTTAATTACGGAAACAGACTTGTCGTTGTGACGTACTGTATCGAATTCGAAGGTCTCGTCCAGCTTGATGCTGAATCGCCTATCATCAACGAGGAAATTTCTGTCGCACTGGCCGCGCTGGTCTTCACATTATTCGCACATAATGAAATTTTTTCCGTCGTCAGACGACATTTCCTATATTCATATTAGGCGAAACATTAAACACTTACTAATTCAATTAATTCAACTAAGCATTTACTAAAAATAAACTAGTTATATTAATTCAATTAGTTCAACTAAGCATTTACTAAAAATAAACTAGTTCGATTTATATATTAATTCAACTAGTTCAACTAAACATTTAGTAAAAATAAACTAGTTCTATATATTCAACTAGTTCAACTAATCTCATATACATAAATTTTTTTACTAAAAATAAACTAGTTCTAATTCATCTAACATAAACATTTCTAACATTTTAAAAATAAACTAGATAACTAGATAGTTCTAATTCATCTAAACATTAGAAAACAGAAAATAAGTAAAAAAAATGTGTGTGTGTGTAGTGTGTGTATGTGTGTACGTACATGTGTAGTGTGTGTGTGTGTATGTGTGTGTATGTGTGTATGCGTGTGTGTGTGT
>NW_025225215.1:75230-75861 GCF_018294505.1 Triticum aestivum | reverse complement strand
GCGATGGCGGCGGGGACGGCGACGACATGCGGCGGGGGCGATGGCACGGCGGCGCGGCGGCATCAGCGTCGTCGTCGGAGATCGAGATATCTCGCGCGAGATGTGGAACGAAGTGGCGACGATAACTGAATTTTCGTACGTGACATATATAAGAGGGGTCTTTAGTACCGGTTGGAGCCACTAACCGGTACTAAAGGCCAATTTTGGCCAGCCCAAGCGGCGGCAAACGAGGGCCTTTAGTACCGGTTGGTGGCTCGAACCGGTACTAAAGGGCAACACATTAGTACCGGTTGGAGCCACCAACCGGTACTAAAGGCCGTGCACTGCCACCCGCAGTGCGCTACTTTTAGTCCCACCTCGCCGAGCGAAGGGCAGCCGCACTGGTTTATAAACCCAGCCGCGGCTGCCCTTTCGAACTCCTCTATATAGCAGGCTTCTGGGCCTAACTATGGCGCGCTGCCCTGTGAGCCTGCTGGCCCTTCTGGGCCTGTATTTGCACACCCTAGGTCTGGCAGACCCACTGGACAGCGCCCCAACATTTTTTTTATAAATTTTTTTCCTGCATTATTTATTTTCTTCTATTTATTTTTGAGTAATTTTTTTATATAGTTTTTTCTTTTCTGCTTTATTT
>NW_025225215.1:71356-73908 GCF_018294505.1 Triticum aestivum | reverse complement strand
CTTCTTCTTCCTCTTTTTCTTCCCTCTTCTTCCTCTTCTTCTTCCTCTTCCTCTTCCTCTTCATCTTCTTCTTCATCATCATCATCATCTTCTTCTTCTTCTTCTTCTTCTTCTTCTTCTTCTTCTTCTTCTTCTTCTTAAAAATAGCCTTGTCACAACCTCTTTAGTACCGGTTCGTGCTAGGGGAGCAAATGATGTCAGAAAGGGTTGGAAATTGATGAGGTGGCTTAGAATGGTGCGTACTGAACGCGAAAAAGTCTGAAATTGTAATAAGTTTAAAAAATGAAGTGCCGGTGTAACAGATGAGTTTTCGTTCGAAACCGGCCCTGATACTTCGAAAGATATTGTCCAGTTTGTACACGAAGTGCATCCAATTTCTGCCGTAACAAAAGAAGTCCGGAGTTCTAATAAGTTATTAAAAATAAAAAAAGGCGTCAGAAAGGGTTGAAAATTGATGACGTGGCTTAGAATGGTGCGTACCGAACGCAAAAAAGTCTGAAGTTGTAATAAGTTTAAAAAATGAAGTGCCGGTCTAACAGATGAGTTTTCGTTCGAAACCGGCCCTGATACTTCGAAAGATATTGTCCAGTTTGTACACGAAGTGCATCCAGTTTTTGCCGTAACACAAGAAGTCCGGAGTTCTAATAAGTTATTAAAAATAAAAAAAAGGCACAATGCTTGTTAGTTAGCTTCAAGCCTTTCGGAATAGGGTAGACTATACTGCACACAGCTCCGTGCAATCTATTCTATTCCGAAAGGCTTGAAGCTAAGCAAGCTGCATGTGAGCATTGCGCCTCTCCATCGTCTCTGCACTCACGGCTTATAAACAGCTCCTACTGCCTCTCTCCTAGCGAGGTGGGACTAAAAATCAGCTTAATAAGAAACTCTAGTACCGGTTCATGACATGAACCGGTACTAAAGGAGTTTGTGGGGCCCACGGCCTGACACAACATCATTAGTACCGGTTCGTGGCATGAACCGGTACTAGTTGTTGCCCACGAACCGGTACTAATGATGTCCGTCCGCCTAGCCATTGGAACCGACACTAATGGACACATTAGTGCCTGCTCAAAATCAAACCGGCACTAATGTGTCTCAGATTAGCCCCTTTTTCTACTAGTGCGGGACCCAACGACGCTGCGAAATCCGACCAGGGAACCATGTTTTTTTGTTTTGTTTTCCGGTAGTGCTGCATAATTATTTAAGTAATATACTAGTTGACCTGCATACTTGTGAACATGGGGAATGTTATACCACAAGAAGTCAGTCTTGCATGATATAGAACAAAGAGTTTAAGATATATGATCCCCTGTTTCTTCTAATCAAAAAGGTTTTCCCCTGCTTTATATATAAAGCAACGAAAATATCCGAAACATACACCACGACATCACAACCCACACACCCAAGACAAAATACAGAAGATCGGCAACAACGACGTCAAGCGACCAAAGGATGAATAATAAAAGCCAATACTGGGATGACATAGCCCTCCATCGTGAAGTAGCCACCGCGAGGACCCAAGCTGACCGCCAACGCACATGAGCTCCAAAATGGTGCCTTCAAGAAGGATACGACTCTGGAGCTTCGCCACCGCCCGATACAAAGGATCAGGATTTTCACCTAGAGCAAACATAGGACCAGGAGCAGGCGCGACGAGGTGTTCAGGAAGAGGACGACGCCCACGGACGCCGCCACCGTAGGTCTGACCACCGCCAGACAAGGAATTTTCCCGGCACACATGCTCCACCTTCGTACAGGGGGTGGCGATGCACGAGAGACCTACCGCACAACGATCACGTACCGCCGACCCCGGCCACCCCGTCGCCCACATGACCAAGGCTGCCAGACTGCACCCGAGCTGTGAGAACCGCCCACGAACACTGCAGCTTCCACCACAGAGCCGCCACCATACATCCTGACACCCCATCGGCCGTCGAAAGAGATGGGCCACCACCAACCAGTACACCCCTAAGAGCCGGAGCCACCAATGGCCGACACGCCTCCACCACGCCAGACCGGCACCCCTGCCAGTGACGGATCCAGATCGCTTCGCCAACCATCCCTCATGCCTACCTCCCCTACGTTACCCCCTGCAACGCCTAACCATGGCCGCCAGTATAGGAGCGCAAGGAGCCTGCACAGACCGTTCACCCGACGACGATGGCACCGGAATGGTTGAGAACTGCCCCTGGAGATGACCAGTGGAGGTGCCACACCCGGCCACACTAGAATGAGCATACATGCACCATCTTTCGCATGCAACACCCGCAGTAGATGTGCCCATTCATGCCGGCAAGGCACCGCACGTCGCCTGCGGCCGCCTGCCCGCCAGATCTGGCTGAGCCTAGACCAGGCCACCACCGCTACCACGGCCGCTAGGCCGCACCATGAAGCCCACCACATCGCCACCAGGCACTAGCGAGCGCGCCGTCGCCCCCCTCACGAGGGAGACGCACCACTGGACGCCGTTGAACCGTGCCAACCGGCCCTGAGCGAGATGTGGAAGAGCCCCGCCGCCACCGCCACCGGCGGGCTCTGCCCGTTAGCGGGGT
>NW_025225215.1:67689-71057 GCF_018294505.1 Triticum aestivum | reverse complement strand
CGCTTCCCTGTTTCTTCAATGCGCCTGTGTGTGATACAACCAACATCGCACAAGATCCTATTTAGTAACCATGTGAACTACTCCCTCCATTTGTAAATATAAGCATTTGTAGAGATTCCACTATGAACTATGTAATTGGAGGAAAATGAGTGAATCTACACTCTAAAATATGTCTATACATCCTTATGTAGTATGTAGTGGAATCTCTAAAAAGACTATTTAGGATCAGAGGGGGGTACATCATAAACAATTCATGTAGAGGACATGTGTGCATGATTTTTTTTATTCAGCTTTGAGATGGTCTGGATGAAGAAGAGCACATGCGTGAAGACAACTTTCAAGTTTGCATGCGCCAGAATCTTCGAGATCATCAGGTACACGCGCATCCACTCTTTGATCTTGTGGAGCATATTAAGCCCACATTGAAATCCAAAGAGCTCATGTTTGAGTGGTGCACCTAAGATAAACTTTATGTCCGAACTATGTATTTTTTCTGCCCCCATTATTATTACATGCAGCATTAGGCGTGTCTGATGGACATGCATGAATTTACATGTATTTAAGAGCCCGGATTTGAGGTATGTGAATGCCGGGCACAAGATATGAGGGACGGTCCGGATGCGTCTATAGACATGCCCGGATGCGTCCACGGACATATAGACGCTAAATTTGCCGAGTCCAGCTGTAGATGCTCTGACAAACAATGAGCGGTAATTATCCGATGCGAATGTGGCCGAGTCGTCATACCTCCAGCGAGACCAGCTCCAGGTCCGTCCGATCATGTGTTGCACGATGGCGTGTTGTTGATGTTTTGATCATGCCTAGCTGACGTCAAAGCAACAGTGCCACCACCATAGTCCACACCCTGTGTTTAATAAGGTATGTTGGCTTGATGATTGAGCACTACTACGGTGCCAGCTAGCGGGACGTCGACCCTAACGCGTCCATGGAGCTTGAGCTTCCTTCATTCGCACGTAACCTGAACGCATGTTACCAATATATATGCCGCCCCATCGGCAGGGAGAGAGAGGCAGCTAGGCCATGGGGGTTCACCCCGGGCTGCGGCAGCAGCTAGTAGCAAAGCAGCTGGAGTCCCCGGACTTCCGCCGGTCAACCATCGACGGCCAAACTAGCGCCCCAACCCTCCTCATCACCGTCGTGGTTGACAGCGCTTTCCGTGCCAGGAGCGTCGTCCAATGGCATGGCCTCTGCCAGGTATGTACGCACACCCGTCCCAACGTTGTGATGTCAATGTTTTGTTTTGTCCACCGATTAATCCTCACGGTGGTTGGCAGGGGCCTCCGACTGGCACGTTGCCGGCGGGCTGTATCGACGACGTGACGTCAACGTACTACTACTATGTGGCTGATCGTGCGTGCTCTGAACGAGACTGCACTGGAAAGTTCACCGGAGTGCAAGGAGGCGAGGCTGGACGGACTGCCGGCGGTTGCGTGCGCCATGAAACAAACAATCATGTACATCCTTCTGGGCAGGGGCCATATGCGTGCCCCGAAGCGCAACTCATGGCAAACTGTCCTGTCATTCGCCTCAATGAAGATAGTGCGGTCGAGCGGCTCCTCCGGTGGTCCGCCGTGACATTGGAGGCCGCAGGCTGCTGGGTTGCTGGTATATGCGGGGGTAGGGACCATGTTCTCTATGCGTGCCCTGAATCGCAACTCATGGCAGATGGCTTCGGTGGCTAGGCACAGCGCGGGTTTCACCGTGTAATCGAAATGTTTGGAATAATACTTACTTTCTCTCTTCTATGAGGAGCATATAATCGAAATGTTTGGAAAAGCTACATATTGGTTTTCTCTCTTTGAAAAGGAACATGTACTCCCTCTGTAAACTAATATAAGAGTGTTTAGATCACTACTTTAGTATTCTAAACGCTCTTATATTAGTTTACGGAGGGAGTAGATCCTAGTAATCCAATAGACCAAGATATGGGCATAACCTGAACGCATGCAAGGCCAACTTACTTGTCATGTATGTATGTGTATTAACTTTTATGTATGGATGTGCACTAATTATACTTTCTCCGTCCGAAAATACTTGTCATCGAAATGATGTATCTTAAACTAAAATACGTCTAGATACATTCCTTTTTATTCATTTTGGTGACAAGTATTTTTGGACGGAGGGAGTAGCCAACTACTGCTATCGGTGGTATCAGGGGTAACGGCATAATCCTGCTTAGTGTACATGGTCCAGGTCAAGGGGTGATACACGGAGAAGATGTCGCCATCATGCACTTTGATAATCTGGCGCGTTTGGGCCTCAGCTTGCATAATTTCGCGAACGCAAACTCTGGCTTCTCGGGGGAGGTACGTGAAGATCGTGGGGCGAAGCTTCGGGAAGAGAGTGCGCAGGTCGGCGCAGAGATGTGTAGGTCGCGTGTAGTGGGCTGGGACGGCGAGCCGGCGGAGATGAGCAAAGGGCCGGCCAACCGGCCGGCAGGAGCAGGTCGGGTAGGACGCGAGAATTTTACAGGAGAAGAAAATTAGACCCTATCAAGTGCCTAACAAATCAGAGGATTAATTGGATGGACTAAATTACCCTATACAAGCTTTCAAGGAGGGGTGCACGTGAGGTTCTAAATGTTCGAGATGGTTTGTTAACCGGTTAAGATAACATGCGTTATTAGAGATGTTGTGTAGAGTCAGAAAGAATCTCAGTTCTTAACCCCCTCCAAATGCTTGCATTGTATACCAGTGATCCCGGGCTCCAAATTCCTTTTTGGACATACTTATCATCGTATGAATATGAATTAATTAGTAGGTAGTACTTCCTTCTTTCTGGTTTATTCGACTCGTCTCATTTTCTTGTGTTTACCATATTATAAGTCTTATTTTCACTTCTTTCAACCACATGTTCACATTTCAAGGTGCATTAAATTGATGCATGCAAGTACCTACTCATTTAGTGGTCATCCATGCATATATTGTAATTAATGCAGATTAAAGTTTGAGTAATTTTGTAAACTACGAGATACATTACTTCACTCATCATCTACCCTTGGTTGATGAGATTTCAAATTTAAGCCCTATAAATCGGAAATGAGAGAGTAGCTAGTTGGTGCTATTTATTGTTTGTAAGTGTGGCATGCGTGTTTATAGTGTGCATGATCCAAGTCAAGGGTCAAACGGGGGACGTTATGCTTGTCCAGCGCGATGCACTCCAGATCCGTCGGATCATGTGTTACACGATGGTGTGCCGTTGATGATTTTCATGATGTCCGGCTCACGTCAAGGCAACAGTGGCACTCCCATAGTCCACTCTTGTTTATCAAGGAGCTTAGTCAGAGCTAACTTCACTCGTTGGCTTGTTGGATGAGGCAGACACTCTAGCTAGCAAGTAGCAAGCCT
>NW_025225215.1:65895-67260 GCF_018294505.1 Triticum aestivum | reverse complement strand
GGTGCGCACGTCTGATTTTATATTGATCCTCGTTGTTGCCAGCCCGAAACCCTAATACCCCAGCGAGATCGATCATTGAAGCTGCTACAATCGGGGCGTCGCCTCGGCTCGCCGCGGTCGGCCGGCAGAGCGGATTGTATCAGCGCCCTCCCAGACGATCTACTCCTCCTGGTCCTCGCCTGCCTCAGCTGCATCCACACCGCAGTGCGCGCGAACGTCCTATCTCGCCGATGGCGCAACCTCTGGACCCGCCTCCATGCGCTCGTCTTCCGCGATGTTGCCTTCCCCTCCGTCGAACTGGCGCTCGCCTGCGTGGTCTTCTCCGCCTCAGCCTCGGCGGTCTCCCTTCTCGACATCCGCCTCCAAGTTATATGTGGCTGTCTCACGAGTAGCATAACGGCAAGGTTTAAGGTTCTAATTGAAGATTCCAAGGATGTTCCAATAAATGTTATAAATACTGTTTCCAAGAAAGCAATTAATCCTTCTACAAAAGAATTATCTGGTTGGAGAAAACTTTGCCTAATTGTTTGCTTATGATGAATTGTTGTTGCTTTGTTCTTTTAGTAACCATTTTCTGTTTCCATGTTGGTAGTATGGACATTCTGTCTAAAACTGACTTTTGGAGATGATGCTTGCTTTATCAGTCACATTTTCGCACAAGACTAGACTTAAGATGTTGTAGTAACTAGGAATAGTAATCCTTATCCGATGAAAAACCCCTCTGTTTACCCCCAAAGAAAAAAAAACCTCTGTTCAGGTCTGCAGACGTTGAATAGAGAGGTGGCGCACATCGTACTTCACCAAATGTATCTCTCCGTGTATGTGTATTTTGTTCTGTTCTGTCCAATGTAAGAAAAAAGGAAGCTTCTGCTCTGCCAGTTCACTAAACACTAAACTATTGGTTTGTGTTTTTCAAATCTGGCAGGTTAGTTCTCTCTACTGTTTCTT
Source organism: Triticum aestivum (assembly GCF_018294505.1). Taxonomy (NCBI): domain Eukaryota; kingdom Viridiplantae; phylum Streptophyta; class Magnoliopsida; order Poales; family Poaceae; genus Triticum; species Triticum aestivum. Next base: position 66,312 of record NW_025225215.1, on the reverse strand, counting down.
TTCCAGTCATAGGTTATATGCCACGAGTCTTGCTCCCAACAAAGAAAAAACGCAATGCTGTATATTAGTACTGGCGGATAAGCAGAAGTGGCTTGTACTAAAAGGAGGTCCATCGCTATAAAATTCTACCACAATAACACTAAAGTAGCAAACCATGACAGAGATTTGAACCTTTCCAAAACACATGTGACTACACTACCCTTACTTTCCACTGTCTCCTAAAATTTTGAGATTCATAGATGACCAAGAAATTATTTTCAGGCCTCAGATGTGACAAATAAATCACAAGGAACAAAAAGGCCAACTACTAATGATCCACCTTGTGCAATCTATACTCTCAAATCCTGCCCACATATGGGCAGGATTTGAAGGTTTAGAGGCGGTGTCTCGTTTTGTAGAATTTGTCCTTCTCTCTTA
>NW_025225215.1:46863-65590 GCF_018294505.1 Triticum aestivum | reverse complement strand
CCTCGTGCATTTGTACAGGGAGGTTAAACACAAGACCAACTAACTCTTAGTGACGGTTTACAATGTGAAACGTTTAGAACAAAATAGTAGACACGCTATTTATTGGGCATTGACTATCCATTTAGATTATTCAATTACTTGAAAACATGATCACAGATTTCAAATGAAGTCCACGAACATGCAAAAAGAGTTCATGTATTCAAAAAAAGTTCACGAATTCAAAAGAAGTTCACTTTTTAACGAAAAGTTCAATATATTTTGAAAAAATGCAACTTCAAAAAAAGTTTATGAATTCGAGAAAAAATACAAAATTAAAAATGTTCGTCAATTTGAAAAAAAAAAACTTACATTGAATATGAAAAAATGCATCCAATTTGAAAAAAATAATTGAATTTAATAAATGTTTACCTATTTTGGAAAAAGTTCATCCAATTTAAAAAAGTCTTCATTCATTTGAAAAACAGTTCATCGATTTTGAAAAAACTTCATCAATTTTGGAAAAAAGTTGATCGAATTTGGAAAAGAAATCATAAAATTCAAAAAACATTCATTGAATTAAAAGAATGTTCATCAATTTTGAAAGAAAGTTCATTCAACTAAGCAATAGAAAAAACGAAAAGGAAATGGAAACCCGAACAAAACCGTTCCAAATAAAAAAGAAATAAGGAAAAAGGGAAAAAAAGGAAAAAGAATAAGAAGAAGAAGAGAAGAGTGTAGAAGAGCACATGAGGTGTGGCAGGTGTGATAGCTAGCGCAGGGTGCGAACGAGCAAGAGGTCTTTTGTTTTTGAGGAAAGGCCATCATTACTAGCTTTGTTTGGAATGATGTGATAAATAGGAACCGCCCTACCTAGGGTGAACTCACACATGAGATGCCACCTGCACCGGATAAGAGCACATAAAACAAAAATATACAGACATAATTAAACCGGCCCAACTTGGATGACACACATAATGAATTAACCGATAATCACAACCGATGTAAAACATTATGCTATAGTCTAGGGAATATCCTATTAATTCGTCGCATTCTACGACGAGCAGTCAATGTTTCGCACAGATCTCGAGATTGAGCAGTAACCTGGGCCGGCCCATTAATGTGTTCTGGTGTTTCCAGTTTCAGGAACTTTCTAGAGTTTCCCATCCTGTTTTTCTGGTTTTGGGAAGGTTCCTAGAACTGGTTTCCAGTTTCCAGTTTCTTTTGGTTTTGGTTTTCCTTTTCTGTTTATTTTTCTTCTTTCTTTTCTTCTCATTTCCAAATTCTTTTTTCTTTTTTCGTTTCTTCTTTATTTTTTAAGTTTACTTTTTTTTTAAAAAGTTCATGTGTCAAAATTTGTTCAAAAATAAAAAACTTCATGCTTCTAAAACATAATGTTTTTAAAAAAAATCATATATTCAAAAAATGTTCGCATTCTTAAAAAGTTGATCGGGAATTTTGGACATTTTTTATTTTTTGAAAAATGTTCGGAATGCTTTTATTCTTTTTTCAGAAATTTTACATAATGACCAGGATTTCAAAAAAAAATCTGTTTTCAAAATTGTTCACAAATTTCAAAAATCTTCTTGTTTTCAAATTTCTGTTCACATATTAATTTGCATTTTATATTTGCTTGCGATTTTCAAAATTGTTCTCCATTTGAAATTTTGTTCAAAAAATTGGAAACTGTTCATGTTTACAAAAAAAGTTTAGAAAATTGAAAATGTTTTCGCCGTTTTAGAAAATTGTTTGGATTTGTCAAAAATGTTTCGTAATTTCAAAGAATAACTCAAATTTTGGAATATTGTTTGGGATTCTTTTCAAATAGTGTTAAGTCTGCTACCGCTATTAGTTTTGAACTCTAGCGATGTATTTTAGAGATGAGTCCTCTTTAGTTATAGTGGCTAGCAGCAAGTGCCCTTGAGCAGTAATGCAGGATTGGATTCCCAGCAATAGCAAAGCATGAACTACCTTTTGTGTGTGTTTTTACCATCGCGGGGCACCGCAATGGGCTGGCCCAGTTGGGCGCCCCCTGTGCGATAGGTGACGTATTTACCGCAGAATGCGGCACATAGGACATCCCAAAAATCATGAGCTTCTATATGTCGCCAGTAGCGAGCACGATCATCTATAGGGCTTGGCCCACCAAGAATGCAAAATACTGCACTATCTTCCAACGTTTCCTATTTGCCGCTTTATGCGTCGACCGAGGCATAGCTAGCGAATTGGTGAGTAAGAATGGACTGGTCCAATTAGCTACTGTTTTGGTTAAGTTTTGTATTTCTATTTATTTAAAATGTTTGATTTTTTCTGGAATTTAAAAAAGATCATAAAATATAAATATTCTCATTTCCTGAAAATAATAATCAATTTGAAGGAATGTTCAAGTTTTATATAAAATAAATTAAAAATATTTTTTGTTCTAAAAAATGATTGCAAATGTGAAAAAAAATCTTTCCATTTTAATAAAATATTGGAAATTTGTAATAATTGTTTTGTTTAAAATCACCTTTTTAAAAATGGTCGCAAATTTGGAAAAATATAGGTTGTAAGAAATTTGAAAATCACTAAAATACATGTTAAGCTGCTACGGTACCAATGAAAATGCTACAACATATTAACTGGCTACAATGCGTCTATAGTACCCGGTCGAGCTGATATTGGCCCGGCCCAGTCGGGTACAAATAGTGCGACACAACAACTGTTTGAGCCAGGCTGTGTCCCATAGGGGTGCCCATAGGTGCTTATGTCTCCCTATAAAAAGTGCTTCTGTCTCGCCAGCTCAGTATCTCTCGCTAGTTTCATTATGCCCTTTTTTTCGGCTGGGATCCTTTCTTTCTTTAATGGAGTACTATAAACAAGAAATATGAAAAGATTCATATGAAAAACCAATAAATGGGTATCTCTACTCCTAATGTCTTGGTTTTTTTTTTTGAGGGGTCCTAATGTCTTGGTAGTCTCGCCTCACTCCCACCTCATCCCACCGCTTCTATATTCCGCCCAAAAGTATTCCACGCCCATCATTCTGAGCAGCCAACTTGGGCCAGCCCATTAACCGCTAGACCAATGCACGCCCTGGACCCGATCCCGACGACACTAGGGTCCTCACGTTGCTTGCACCTCCTCGGTGCCTCACGCGGTCACGCCGCCGTCCTCTCCTCCACTACGATCTCCTCCGAGCCCTGCCGCCTCCTAGCTCAGGACCCTAGCCAACGCCGGCCTGTCCTCGGCGTCCTCATGTCACAAGACTACGCGCCGTTCTCCCTCTCTCCCTTCTCCTCTTTTTCCCTATCACTTTCTCTCTCCTTTGAACTACGTGCCATTCCTCTCCGTAGGTGCCGCCATGGCCGCGTCATGGAGCTCGCCGCCATGGGCTGCGTGGCCCTATGACGAGGCCCTACCTCTCCCGCATCCAGGTCCTCGATCTGGACCCCGATCTGGGCGTCTGTTTTTTTTGTGCTCGATCCTGATTTGGGCGGGATTTTTTTCAGGCACCGTGGGCGCACTGGACGGCAGGAAGGGCCGCGTCAAGAAGGCCGCCAGGGACGGCGGCTCCATGGCACTGCATGCCACTGTCGGTCACAGGAGTATGCCCGTGTGCATTTACCTGGTCGAGAAGCTTCGCATGAACGTCAATGCCGATGACGACAAAGGTGCTCTGTTCATGGAGTTTTGGTAGCAGAAGATTGTTCATGGAGTTCTAGGTTTGTCTGCCTTGCTTGTATTTGTGAATACATTCTTCATTTCTTCTAGGGCAAAATTCAAATAGAACATGTCATCAAATGCTAATCATTTTCTGCATGCTGATTGCACATGTTCCAGCGGCAGTATACCATGCAGCGACAGTGAGTTATTTTTCCTATGCCTTGTGATTATATTTCTTGGAATGAAAGTGCTCTTTATGACGCTCACATATTCGAAAATGAAAATAACCTGAGTTCTTGACTGTATGTACTATTGCCATCTCTTTCCTCCAGGTCAAGGTCATCACAAGCATAGTAATGTTAAAGTGAAGGCTTACTCCGAGGGGTATGCTGTGAAAATTAAACAGATGAGCTGCTTTGGAGAGAGTTGCTAGATCTCATTTTTTTTCTGTTTTATGCTGAAAGTCAAACATGGACCAATATTTACCATGTCTACTTATTGCATTTCTGATGTCTATTATTTCTCAATTTTGACATCTTTTACTATTGTTGTATTTTTTACTCATACGTCCTTAATACCGTTCCTAAAATCTTTGTAGGTGGATTGAGTTTGCAAAGAAAAGTGTTGCCAAGAGGGTGGCTAATCTGCTTAATGTGGGACAAATAGGTGTGTTCTCGGTTCTGTGGTTCATGTATTTTATTCTTTCTATGTTAGCATTGGTTTACCTTAGATTTCATTAGATATATTGAAATGGATGATCTGTTAGTCCTTTTCATCGCTCGACCCTAAACCCCCTCAATTTTTTGGCCTCAAAGGGTTGTTTTTTTCAGCTCTGCCATATTCGAAGAGCTTTACACATATTATATGTTAGAGTGCTCAATTATCCTCGTCTGACAATTGTTAATGACAATTGTTACTGACCATCGGCGACCTTCCTGTCTACTTCGCCCTAGCGCGGCGTCTCCTGGCATGGCACCTCCGGTTTTGTTGTTGCCCTGGCCCATGCTCTTGCCACGGCGCATGGCAACGGTGGAGCCCTCTGGCTTGGCACGCCTCTGGCACTGCCTGGCCTCCCCCTCCGACCAGCAGCACCCACCGGAGAACCTCGCTTTCACCCCCACTCGCACACATCCTCCGCTACGGATTGGGGAAACCAGAGATACTACGCCCTCTACTCCCTTCTCCATATTTCTTGATCATTATTAAATTGTCTCAACTAATGCTCAATTTCTCACATCATTTCCTTTTGTAGATCAATTTGATGGGTTTAAAACGGATCTTATTCTCTACGTAAGTCGAAGCTGATTCACTTATGTCAGCAATGTTTGCAAATTTTTGTTTTGGGGCGAATTAGAGGATCGAGTAGGCTTGCCCTTGAATCCAAATGTTTTAGTTTTTAGTGCCCAGGAAAGTATTGAAAGAATGTAGCTTCAAGCTGAAAATTTTATGTCAACTGGACTTCAGATGAACACGGACACATCTCTGTTTCTAGAATGTTGCTATCCTGCTTTATGCAAAATGAACTATTGTACTTTGTAAAACTGAAATGCAATGGTTGTTGACTACCAAATTTTGGTTAAAGGCTTTCTATTTTCTTTCTCTCCTTTGAACACTAATGGAGATGATTTTGTCCAATTATTTGAGTTGATTCATCATGGCTTACGTTCTTATTGTCAAATGAAGTACAGAATATCAAAGTTCTACATTTGCTGCCAACATTTTACAATTTAGCTTCAATTATTTATTGGTGTGTGTTGTATAAAGCTTTTCTTGTTCACATTATTTTTCAATGAATTGCAGTAATGGAGCACTGCTTCAGATTTCAATCGGGTGCTACTTCGTTAACTGATCGGGTGCTACTTCGGATGTGTTGCCAATTCTCCTGATGATCATTTGATGGTACCAAGTTCAGGTAAATAGTTTGAACACATTCATGGAATTGGTCGCTTTTAATATAAATGATGCATATTACAAATGGTTTGCATGTGACTGATGGTGATGGTACAGAAGTTCTGAAAGCAGGGCCCTTCCCTTTAACAGGTATCAAGGATAAATAATTGTGTTTTTTATTTACCTGGCCGTGTTAAGATTTAAATGTTTCCTATTTGGTAGCACATTCATTATTTATGTGAATTTTTAAAGTAACGCAAATTTGCAATGAATGAATTACTCTTTTAGTTATTGATGCAGTATGACTAGATCCTGCCTTTGGCCCTAATACAGTTGATGGGTGATGTCCTCACCAACTAAATCTGCACACATCACTCCCTTTCTTCTACACATGAATCCAATGAGTTGTTTGAAATCTTAACATTTTCAACACAAAGAACTGCAGCTTGTCAGGAAAATAAAGATTTTTTATTTCCGCCCCACTAGAACCACGCGATTCTGATGTAGAAAAGAGTCTATAGATTAAAAAAAAACATGGTTCATGGGAGCAACAACATTTGAAGAGCATTTCAGCTTTATGATTAGACTTCTCTTATTTTTTCATGACCCTCATGTTACATGAATGAACATGCTCTGTCAGTTTTTTCCATGTTCACTTAAACTTACCACTTCAGTAGTATTGCTTGCTTATTGTACTATAATAACTTCTGCATGAGCAGCTTGCAAGTATGGTACACTTGCACGGGCTAGAGCTTTGGTTCATGGAGAAACGACACCTATGGGATCATGTGGATCCTTTCTACGGTTGGCAGGGAGAGAGGGGTGTGCAAAGAGCAGGTCCAGCGATCAACACGATGGATTTTTACCCAGGTTTGGGCCGCTGAGAAGCGTAAAACCCTAGTCCTGCTTTGAGTGTATATTTAGTGTTCTTGGACTTCGACTAGCTTCTATGCATGTCCAGTCCAAAAAGTTTGAATCCTTCTCCAGTACGCCTTGGGCCTCCTTTTATACTAAGGGGCTACCTCAGTGGCGAATAGCGAATAGGCACACAGGAGGTGTAAAGCTGCTACAGTGTCCGTACTTGTCACTAACGTTATAGGACAAACGCATTAAATGCGCTGCTTCCGTGCCCCCTAACTTTATCGAGGACGGAAACAGAACCCGTTCCGTCCGTCGCTGCCTCACCCCGTCTTGGCACACATCCAAGATGATGCGGCATGTAGCGCCAAGCAGACTGGCTAGCCGCTGCGCTGGAGCGGTGGCAGGATCTTCACGAAGATCGGCATGCCACCACGCAGGTGCTTGCCTAGTTGGCAGGCTGGTCGCTGTGCTGGAACGGTCCCAGGGCGGCGGAACCTTGTCGTGCACGAGCCTCATTGTGGCTTCACAGTCGTTCCCGGCAAGAGTCTTGCCAGGGCCTCGCGGTTGTCCCCGGCAAGAGCCTTGCCGGGGACTTCGTCCTCTGGTCTTCACGAAGATCTGCATGCTACCAGTCTTCACAAAGATATGCATGCTACTATGCATGTGCCCCTGAGTCTTAGTCTTGACGTTGTCGATGGTGTCAGAGCTCTCAACCTCAAGGGTGGTGGTCCTGTCAGTGCTTCGCAAGCCGTCCCGGCAAGGATCTTGCCGGGGCTTCGCAAGCCGCCCCGACAAGGATCTTGCCAAGGGTCTAGCTTGTCTTCTGCTCTCTGTTTACTGCTTTGCACGCCCTGGTCGTCTTGTATTTTTCCTTCAACTGCCTCGTCAAGCCTCGCCACAGGTGTGGCTACAACTGCCCGTGCACAAGTAAGGGGTACAAAAGGGCCCAAACTTATGTACACCGACACTTTGTCTTCATTAACCCTTTCCAAAAGGGTGAGTCTGTTGATCTTGCATTCACCTGGGCCAAAGTCTTAGTATGTAGGTATTTATTCCGCAAGATTTGTACCCACATGCCTTCGGTCCCTGTAGATAATATGTATAGCCATTTGCTAAGCAAACATCTATTCTTTACCTCTAAATTCTCGATCCCTAACCCACCCTGGTCATTTGGTCTACACAAGATATCCCATCTGGCCAGTCTATATTTCTTCTTGGCCTAATCGCTTTGCCAGAACAATCGGGATCTATAAAAATCCAATCTTTTCTGTACCCCTACCGGTTCTTTAAAGAAAGATAGGAGGAACATTGGCAAACTCGTCAAAACCGAGTTAATCAACACCAGCCTTCCTCCGTAAGACATTAGCTTGCCCTTCAAGCAGCTCAATTTTTTTTCAAATCTATCTTCTATACATTTCCATTCTTTGTTCGTTAACCTTCTGTGGTGAATTGGGATCCCTAGATAAATAAAAGGTAGGGATCCCGTTTCACAACCCAACAAGCTTCTGCAATCATCGTGTTCTTCTTTAGCTCTCCTAAAGCAAAACAGTTTGCTTTTATTGAAATTGATTTTGAGCCCGGACAGTTGCTCAAAAAGGCATAAAACAAGCTACATATTCCTAGCTTTTGCAATATCGTGTTCCCTGAAATTAACAGTATCATCCGCATATGGTAAGATGGAGACGCCCCCCTTTACGAGATGGGGAACAAGACATCCTACTTGTACACTCTCTTTAGCCCGACTAATAAGTGTTGCCAACATATCTGCTACGATGTTAAACAACACAGGAGACATGGAGTCTCTATGTCTTAGTCCCTTATGTGTTTGGAAATAATGACTGGTGTTGTCATTGACCTTTATCCTGACACCGCCTTTGTGTATGAATGAATCCACTTGAGACCTCCAGGTATCATTGAATCCCTTCATACGTAAGGCTTGTTGTAGGAAGACCATTTGACCTTATCATACACTTTTTCAAAATCCACTATGAAGACAACCCCATCTAGTTTCTTCGAATGGATTTCGTGCAATGTTTCATGTAGGACTACCACCCCTTCTCGGATTTGTCGTCCTGGAATGAAAGCAGTTTGAGTGGGTTGCACAACCGAGTGGGTTACGTGCGTCAACCTATTCGTGCCAACCATTGTAATGATCTTAAAGCTTACATTGAAAAGACATATCAATCTAAACTTCTCAATGCGAACGGCTTCCACCTTCTTTGGCAACAACATTATTGTTCCAAAATTGAGGTGGAATAAATTTAGGCGGCCTTCAAATAAATCATGGAACATAGGCATAAGGTCACTCTTTATGATATGCCAGCATTTTTATTAGAATTCCGCCGGGAACCCATCTGGCCCGGGCGCTTTATTATGTTTCATTTGTGTTATGGCATCGAACACCTCTTTCTTAGTGAACAGGGCAAACAACACCTCATTCTCTTCTAAGTTGAGTTGCGGTATGTCCCACGTCACATTCTCATCAAGAGAGACAAAACTTTCTTCGGGTTATCCGAAAATTTTCTTGTAATATTCTGAAATGTATAGTTTTAGGTATCTCATGTCTTATAATTGTACCCTCATCTTGTTCTATTTTCTTTATCGTTTTCTCTCTATGCTTCCCATTAGCAATCATGTGAAAGAATTGTGTATTATCACCCCCTTGGAAGATTTTAGAAACTTTTGCTCCAAGAGCCCATTTCATCTGCTCTTCTCTCATGAGGGCTTGCAACTTCTTCTCGACCTCATTCTTAATATCTCTCTCAGAAGTATTAAGAAGGATCGATTCTGCTTTCACATCAAGTTCATTAATAATTCGTATCAATCTTTTCTTTTCCACTTTATATATACCACTTTGGCGTTTGGCCTAGCCTCTCAAAAACTAGTGCAAATGTCTAATTTTGTTTTGCCATCTCTCCACACTAGAAGACCCTACCATGTCTCTGGCCCGTTCATTCGCAATGCGCTCCATGAAGCCTTCCCTCCCAAACCATCCCAATTCAAAAGAGAAAGTATTTTTGTTTCCCACATGGGTCGCTTCCCCGGAATCAACCAATAGTGGGGTGTGGTCAGAGATGGCCCTCTGTAGGGCCTTAACCGTAACCAGTGGATATTTTTGTTCCCACTCGACACTAGAGAGAACTCCATCCAATTTCTCGTAAGTCGGATTTGGCAAAGAATTGGCTCACTTGAATTGCCTACCAGTGAGGTCAATCTCCCTCAAATCGAGGCTTTCAATTATCATATTAAACATGAATGACCATCTTCCATTGAAGTTGTCATTATTTTTTTCATCTTGTCTTCTAATGATATTAAACTCTCCCCCAACCAAAATGGGCAACCTTTCATCCCCACATATTCTCACTAGGTCCGCGAGGAATTCAGGTTTAAGCTCTGGTTGTGCCACACCGTATACGACCAGCAAAGCCTATCGGAAGCCGTCAATTTTCGACCTTACACGAAATTTGACGGCAAAATCACCTTGGACCACATTTAGCACTTCTAAAGTTTCGCACTTCACCCCAAGTAGTATCCCTCCGGATCTCCCCCTTGGAGGTAGACAATGCCAGTCAAATTCAACCCCCCCTAAAATGGTGTTGAGAAACTGTGGGGTAAATTATCTCTACCCGTCTCCATCAAAGCCATAAAATCTATTTTTTGTTCTACTGAAGTATCGCTAAGGAATCTCCTTTTAGCCAAGTCCGCTAGACCTCTGCTATTCTAGAATATCCCTTTCATATTTCATCATGAAATTTTTTCTTTTGTTTGACTCTTGCACTCCGACGCACCAATGATGTAGGATAAAGCTTCCTCTTCCAGTTTTTTTTGTTTATCCTTCATGCCCTAACATCATAGCAGAATGAGGTATGTTGTTGCATCTTCAGTCGCAGCCTATGACCTAGATTCTGAAGAAGTTTCTGAAACTGTCATCATTCATACGTAAACGTGAGAAAACACAACTGAACTCAAGTGATGTATATATGCATACTTTGACCCAATCCATCTATTGAAACACCCATTTCTTGGGTACAGAGGGTACATATCAATCTGTAAAACATCGGCTCCTTCAACTTTAAAACATCACTTACCAACAACGGTAAAATAATCAGTAATAAGAACGTTCATCTAGTGGATGTGAAAATTTTAGGAAAAAAAACATCTAGAGGAGTCCTAGAGGCTAGAGGAGTAGCATCATGCCAACATCGTGACTTGCCACCGGGGCCGCCAAGAGGAGCAGTGTCGAGCCTTGTCGACAGGAAGAGAAGGCTGGAGGAGAAGCGGATCTCATGATGGTGACTTACATTGCTGGCAACACATCCTGCAAACACAGTGCATATCATTCTTATACTATTTGAAACATATGAGAATGCAATTTTTAGTGTTACATTACCCATTGATCCATAGTTTTTCATCCCAGATAAATAATTTTAGTTCTGGTTACAAGGGCAATTCTATTGAAAAAACACTAATTACTAAGCAAGCAGTCGACACATTAGTAATATATTTTTCTTGACGGAACTTTTCTTTAAAATTTAATAAAACCTGTTACAAAATGGAAGAATTTGTAGAAGAAAAACTAACTTCTTTCCCTCAGTGTGCAACTGAGCAATATGCATGCAAAGTAAACAATCTCATTACTAATTGCATATCTTAGAAATCTTACAAATTAAATATCCTTTATACATCAAGGGTGAAAAGAACAATAAAATCAGACAATTGCTTTATAACTCAACATAAAAAGATCTGCACGGAGAGATTGTGTCCAGAATACATATTCTAGTTCATCTAATAGTTGATTATTTCCCTTTATAATATAGTAATAATGGCATAGACAATGAGCTATAGATAATATGATGCACTGCTTATTTTCTAAAATGAAGACACATTTATTGGATGGCAGAATTTAACTGTAGCAGAATGAAATGGAGAGTCAACAGAAGGTAAACAGAGTGCTGCAAGCAGCCATGCTTTGCTCCAAGCAGTATGTTTCATGTGATAACATAATCCAGTATAAGGGAAAACATTCAACAAAATAAATATTTCACAATCCAGAACCAAAAACACCAAATACGCGAAACATCCAACCCACCCAAACTAATAACTAAGGTCATAATCCATTAATCTCTATTCCTTCTCTCTTTCCCCACAAAATTCACAGGGTGACATCCCAAACATGTCTAACACAAGCACCACCCTCGAAGGAGGATGGTAACTACGAAATCATCAGACTTATGACCTAAACACATATATAGAGTTACCAAAGCACGTCAAAATATCAAAATTATCCCAGGAGCTGGTGAAATTCCTCTCAAGTATCTGTGAAATTCAACTTGGAACAACAACATCCATATGCCAAAGTCATCGTCGCATACTCGCATTGCATTAGTTGAGGACCACATCTCCAGCTAGTCTAACAGCAAGCGGCGCATCGCGGCTCGATAATACAGTTATTCTGAAGAACTGTAATCTCTAGATTATAAGGAGAATGCATATGATCAGAAGTCTGTGGTGAATACATACCTCGGTGATGGATCAGTTGAGGACCAAGGAGCTCACCATGATGTGTGTCTTGGTCTGTAAATCCAACCAAGAAAGAAAACAGAGAAAGGTCAGCAGCTTCTGTGCGCCATCAATAAGAACAAAAAGAGACACCGTGGGAAGCACCAAATGATGGCTGACGAAGAGGTGCACCCTACTCCGTTACTACAGATGCAACAAACCAGTCATAACGCATCACCAATATACATCTCTATCTAATCTATGAAATGAGGACTGTACTATTTTCCAAACGTTCGCATTTTAGCAATAGATCCGAACGGTGCTACTCTATATACTAATCCATGCAAATAGCGTCATCTTCTTACTTTTCTCTCTTAATTAGGTGCATGAGCTGGTCTTACTAGAGCAACTAATTGCATGCATACGGAAAAACACAGAATGCTGATGTCATCATATATTTCCTTGGTTTTGAAACTTTAAAATGTTTTGTAGCTTAAACCGTCGATCCGATTCAAAAACCGTTTTCACATAAAAGATTCATTGCTGACGAGACCTTTGAAACTAGATCTCATGTTGATATGTTCTGACGACTTTTTTTTGGATCAAAAGCTATCACATTCGGGCTACGTAAGTTATCACATATGTGCGACATAAGTTATCATGATGTTTACACTGAAGTTACCGGGACATGAAAAATTGTTCCTCCAACCTTTTCCCACGTGCATACACATGCATGCACTAGAGGATAAAATCTGATGCCAACCTATATTTTCCTTGGTTTGAAAAATTGAAAATGATTTATAGCTCAAACCATCGCTCAAGTTAAAAAAATACAAAAAAATCATCGCGACGAGACCTTCGAAACGAGATGTCATGTTGGTATGTTATGACGACTTTTCTTGGGCTCAAAAGTTACCACACCCGAGCTAGAATAATCTATCACTCCTATGGTTCGTATATTAAGTCCCTATTTACACATAATTTTTTTGAGGTATATTTTCAACAACTTTTTTTCTCATGGTTAAACTAAGCATGGTGTTTTGTACCTAAATTATTAGATGTATGATGCGTATATTAACATATTATTGAACAAAAAGCTATGAGGGTATCTTTACAGTATATTTTTTCATCGGGGCAAAGTTATCTTGATGTTTCTAGCTAAGTTATGAGTTCCGGATGCATATATTACCATGGTCTAAGTTGTCGCGATGTTTGTACCTAAATTATTAGGTATGCGGTGCTTATATATTACCAAGATACTTATACAAAAAATTGGGGGACTGTATTCAATAAATTGTTTTCTCAAGGTAAAAGTTACCGTGGTGTTTGTACGTAAGTTATCAGGTCTGCGAAGTTTACATTACCATGTTATTTATACAGAAGTTATTCGGTGGTGTATTCAATAACTTTTTCCCCAAGTGAAAAGTTACCGCGGTGTTTGTACCTAAGTTATCAAGTCTGCAGTATGTATATTACCATGCTATTTTACACAAGAGTTACCCGCGGTATGTTTCCCACAACTCCCCCCATCAAAGTTCTCGCGGTGTTTGTACCTGAGTTATCAGGTCTGCGAAGTTTACATTACCATGCTATTTGTACAGAAGTTATCGGCGCTGTATTCAATAAATTTTTCCTCAAGTAAAAAGTTACCGCGGTGTTTGTACCTAAGTTATCAGGTCTGCAGTATGTATATTACCATGCTATTTTATACAAGAGTTACCCGCGGTATGTTTCCAACAACTCCCCCATCAAAGTTATCGCACTATTTGTACCTAAGTTATCAGGTCTGCGAAGTTTACATTACCATGCTATTTATACAGAAATTATCGGCAGTGTATTCAATAAATTTTTCCTCAAGTAAAAAGTTACCGCGGAGTTTGTACCTAAGTTATCAGGTCTGCAGTATGTATATTACCATGCTATTTTATACAAGAGTTACCCGCGGTATGTTTCCAACAACTCCCCCATCAAAGTTATCGCACTATTTGTAGCTAAGTTATCAGGTCTGCGGTGTGTATATTATCATCATATTTATACAGAAGTTATCGGGCACAACTTTTTCCCTAGGTTAAAGGTTACCACAATGTTTGTATCTAACTTAGTGATATATATGTTACCGTGCTATTTATAGAGAAGTTACCACGGGTATGTTTTCAACAATTGTTTCTGCCGCTCAAAATGTTACTGTGGTGTTTGTACGCAAATTATCAAGTCGGCAGTGCGTATATACCATGTTATTCATACATAATTTACCGCAGTATTTTCCAACAACTTTATTTCTCTAGGTCAAAGTTCATGTGGATAGAAAGTCTCAGTTACAAAAATAGCAACAAAATCGTGCATGTCATTGATTCCTAGCAGCCATTGAAAACACCGTGCACTACGTGAATAGTTTAGTGAGAAAAAATACGGTGCATGTAATTGAATGGGACAATCAGGTGCCGGTTGGGAAAAGATAAAGAAATGTTGCATGCTGTCAAAGGAAGAAATTGAAGCTGTCAAACAAATAATGTGAATTAGCCGAGTTGGTTTAGTGGTGTTGTGCGTGCGCCTTGAAGCCTAGAGGTCACGGGATTGAGTCCCAGTCAACGTGATTTCTTTTTTGTAGCGCGAGATACTCAAAAAAAATCCGTGCCGCTGCGCCGGTCGAAGGAGCGATCGATTGGACTGGGATCCAGTTCGTTCGGATCTAATCACAAAACCCGAACGTTTGGAAAATACTAATGTACACCTAAATTGTGTCATGCGTCATCCTTTATTTTTTTTTCCCAATACAGCAACCCTGAACCCAAGTGACATCAAAAAATCCGTGCATTCCATCAAACTAAATGAGAGACATCTAAAAAAAACTTAAGTAAAAGAAACGAGGGCCTGGCGCAGGTACCTGAACATCCTAGCCTAACGAAATTGTGATGCCTTAATCCACACCAAGATTAAGCACCTGCAAAACTAATTGGACGGCACATGAATAACACAATGTCAATTAGGCAAAGACAAAAGAAAGGAAAGTAAAGAAGAAAAGAAAATAGTCATGCCGGCTTGTAGCCCTGATGCACCTGTATAGTAGAAACAGATCCAAACAATCTGTGTATGGGCATATTGTCGAAAAGATGGTATGTGGATATCATAAGTAGACCAGACATATGAATTCGCTGATGTGGGGGGCGTGCAGGTCCTAGAGGATGTCGAGGAAGAGGACGAGGAGGACGGCGACATACTCGACGAGCTTGTCATCCTCAGCGACCTTGTCGGGACAGGGATCGACAGCTGCACGTAGATCGATTGGCAAGCTTAAACAAGAAAGGCACGTGAAGATCTATATAGCCTGGTGTTCATTACAAACAGAAAAGGTCAGATGATAAAGCTCAAAGCTTCAGGTTACAGTTTTCATGTTTTAAATTTATTATGAGGAGTATCATAACTGCGAGGGTCACAATCTTTCCTTTGATTTAAGAATGATGATAGTTAACTATCTGAGATCTTGTAGAGAAATAAAAGAAGATCATATTGCCTATTTAAAAAGATGATCTAAATTTATCACATTATATTATTATGTCAGTATCTGAACATGTACC
The DNA here is from genome assembly GCF_018294505.1 of Triticum aestivum. Lineage (NCBI taxonomy): Eukaryota > Viridiplantae > Streptophyta > Magnoliopsida > Poales > Poaceae > Triticum > Triticum aestivum. Next base: position 50,144 of record NW_025225215.1, on the reverse strand, counting down.
AAAAACAAGAACATATCTCCTAACCATCACTCTCCTAGCAACGAACCAACCAAATTTCCCATGATCCCAGAAGAGCAAGAAATCTCCCACAATCATGAAATTGCCCTAATCATTCAATCAGACAACATAAACACGAGAGGGATGGGGGTGGTGGAACACAACTTACAGGCCAGGGTGGATGAGCATCGCCACCCAAGCATGGCAAGCACCCCAATACAACATCAGCCGCGACGGAGGGAAGATGCGCTCCACTGACCGAATCGATGAGTTCCCACAAACCTGCCTTCACCCTCGACGTCGGCCTCGCCGCCTTCCCTAGCCACAACCAGCCGATCCAGTGGCAAGATAGAGAAAACCAGGAGACAGAGAGGTATGTCGCCGGCGCGGGAGGGCTAGCCCTCGTGCAGTCGTGCGGTGGATTTGGAGGCCAGCGGTGGCGGAGCGGCAGGAAGGGGGCGAGGGGCCGAAGGAGATGAAACGAGAGAGGTCGCGTGTGCGGGTTTCCTTTGGGAGGCAACCTGCTACGTGGGCCAATGACAACAAGCTACAAAACAAACCGTGTCATCCAATTGCTGGCCCAGTTAATTCTTTTTCTTCTCACGCCCAATCTCTAGGTGATGACGTGGCTATCGCGGGGAGGCACCCTTGATTCGTATCTTAATGTGTTTGATTCTTGAAGATGATGAGGGCCAGTTCAAAGGAATGGCATGAAGCCATGAAATTCAAAATAGAATCCATGTACAAAAACAAGTTTGGAACTTGGTGGAACTTCCAGAAGGCGTAAAGCCCATCGGTTGTAAATGGATTTTTGAAAGAAAGACATATGCGTATGTTAACATTACTGTCCACAAAGCTAGACTTGTTGCGAAAAGGTTCAGGCAAGTTGAAGGAGTTGACTACAACGAGTCTTTCTCGCCTGTAGCTATGTTAAATCTATACGGATAATGCTAGCATTTGTTGCTTATTTTGATTATGAAATATGGCAGATTGGTGTCAAAATGGCTTTCGTAAATGGAAACCTCAAAGAGGATATATACATGATACAGCCTAAAGGTTTTGTCGATCCTAGGGATGCTAAAATGATATGTAAGATTCAGAAGGCCATTAACGGTCTGAAGCAGGCATCGAGGAGCTGGAATATTTGTTTTGATGAAGTGGTCAAAGAGTTTGGCTTCATCAGGAATGACGAAGAATCTTGTGTTTATAAGAAGTTTAGTGGAAACACAAAAGCATTTCGAATCTTATATGTGGATGACATATTACTAATTGGCAATGCCATGAATTTTTTTAGTGAAATAAAGGAGTCATTGAATAAGAATTTTTCAATGAAAGACTTTGACGAAGCGGCAAATATATTTGGCATCAAGATCTATCAAGATAGATCAAGATGCATGATAGCGCTTAGCCAAAGCACATACGTTGATAAAGTATGAAAAAGGTTTAGTACGAAGAACGCCAAGAAAGGCCTACTTCCAATGTCATGTGGCACAAAGCTCAGCAAGAATCAGTGTCCTCAAACACTTGATCACCGAGTTCATATGAATGATGTTCCATATGCTTCGGTAGATGGTTCCATCATGTATGCCATGATATGTACAAGACCAGAGGTTTCTATATGCTAAGTGTTAGCAGAAGGTACCGAAGTGATCCAGGAATGGGACACTGGGCCGCAATAAAAAACCATTTTTAAGTACCTCAGAAGGATCCAATGACATACTCCTTGTGTTCGGAGGTGATGAAGAGCTTATTGTAAGTGGTTACACTGATGCAGGCTTCATGACTGACTTCAAATCTCAATCTGGCTATGCTTTCATTTTGAATGATGGCACAGTAGTCTGGAAAAAGTTCCAAGCAAAAATCTGTGGCGGATTCTACGACGAAATGGGGTCGTGCATTAGAGTTAGCCTAACGTTCTTCACCTATCAATATATATTTGTATTTTCCTCCATAAGCTTAATGAAATTTAGACAACTTATACTATTTGAAAAATTAACATACCTCAAAATTTTGAAACAGAGGGAGTATTTGTTTTGGAGGAGCTACATCAAAAGAGAGTTTGAGCTATGTGCCATAAAAGTAATTCCAAATGCAACCGTTCCTTAGCTGTTAGCACGCAGAACTAGTGGGAAACAAGGGCACACCGCTTAGTAGCGACGGTTCGACACAAGTAACATAAGAGCATCTCCAATAGATGGTCCAAATTTTGGCAGTCTAAAACCGGAGATGTAAAATATGGACGCCAAATTGTGCGTTTTGGAGCTCAAAAAATGATCAACTCAGACAAATGGTCCAAATTTTGGCAGTCTAAAACCGGAGATGTAAAATATGGACGCCAAATTGTGCGTTTTGGAGCTCAAAAAATGCTCAACTCAACAAATGGTCCAAATCGGAGATGCAAAAAAAAGAGCAACTCCAACAGATGGTCCAAAACGAAGATTAAACGACCAACTACTACTTCATCTCAACATAGTTCAAACATGAAATTCAACATAATTTCATACACAAATTCAACTACTACTTATTCAAACTAGTAGATGAAATTACTCCTCATCGTCCGAGCTGCGGAACTGCTCCCAGAACTCGTCCTTGGTCGGGTCATCGCACTCCTCGTCCTCCTCCTCGAAGTCACCCCAGTCCTCATCCGATGACTCGATAGGGATCACAGTCGAGCCGCCGGCCTCTTCCTCCTTCTTCACCCCCTTCTTTTTCGCCTCGATATCACGCTTCCAGTAGTGCTTCAGCTCGGCCTGGACGTACTGCGGATGCTCTCGCGCAAACCGAGCCATCGCTGCCTCGTCGCTCTGGCCCGGAGAGACAACAACCACCAGTGTCTTCTTCGCCTTCTTTGCTGGCATCTCCTCCATCCGGATGCCCTGCGGCACGAGTCACCCCGCCACCGCCTGGGACTCGACCTCCGTGAAGTTGAGGTCCGTCTTCGGCCGTCCAGCACGCCACACCGCCACGTCATAGGCACACGCGGCATCATCGGCGGTGGGATACGTGCCGAGCCACCAACGCCGCCCGACATCGAAGAACTCCACTCCGAACTTCCCGGAGGGCTTCGGTGCCATCGAGGAGCGGGTGGCGGACGTACCGGAGGTGGAGGCGGCCGAAGAGGAGGCAGATGGGGTGTGGAGGCGACCGGAGAGGAGGGGGTCGGGTCGGGGAGGAGGCTGACGGGGTCTGGAGGCGGCCGGAGAGGAGGCGGCCGGGGTCGGGGCGGGGCGGCGACGAACGGGGTCGGGGAGGAGGTGGACAGGGTGCGGAGGCAGCCGGAGAGG
>NW_025225215.1:9591-46534 GCF_018294505.1 Triticum aestivum | reverse complement strand
GGGGTCGGGGAGGAGGTGCACAGGGTGCGGAGGCGGGGCCGGAGAGGAGGCAGACGGTGTCGGAGCGGGGCGGCATCGGGCAGGGAGCAGGCGGGTAGCGCGGTGTTAGGCAGCGGCCCAGGCGGGGTGGAATCGGCGGCGGAGGTCTGGATCTACGACGGGGCGGCGCCGGAGAGCCGTGGGAGGGCGGCGGCCGAGAGGGGAGCTGCGGGCGGGGAGCGGGCGAGCGGTCGCGAGGCGGAAGGGGAATGAACCGGCGGTTGGGCGGTTGGTGGGCGACCGCGGTTTTGGACCAGTTGCATCTGATGATGTAAATTTGCATCACAAAGTTTGCAATTTCACATCATCGGGAAGCCGCGGTTTAAATTTTTTTTACATATGAACCGTTTATTGGAGCAGCATTTTGTTTTAGACGGTCTAAAAGTTAGGTATTTTTACATTTGGACCATGTATTGAAGATGCTCTAACGGTGATGCAAAAAAGAGCATTTGGTGCACCGAGTTTCCACGGCACACAGCAACTGTTGGGGGGCACCCGTATGCTGGAGTAGAAGGCCATCGCATCCCCATCAGCTCCATCAAGTAGCAGCCAATTGGATCCGAGGAAGACTTTTTGTTTAGTTGGGAGGCTTTGACATTTTGGCAAGACGACAGCCTGCCGTACGTACGGCGCGAGTACGGTACCGCTAAGTCCTTGGACGAAATCAAAACACCGTTAGCTGGATGACACTTGGATGACATGTTCCACTACCCGAGGAACTGATCGAGGTTGGCACCAAAGTCAGAGGTTACATAGTACTTCTTCTGTAAACTAATATAAAAATGTTTAGATCATTAAAATAGTAATCTAAACGCTTTTATATTAGTTTACGGAGGGAGCAGTATTATTATTATCGTATGAGTATCGGCGTCGGCTTCGGCGAGCCGCGATGGCGGCCTTCCACGGACCCCGTTGGATCACCGCCGCAATGTTTATTCATGGGACCCTTGCCCTCTCGTCGTTCTCAACTCCGGTCCAGCCGCACTATACATAGCCGCCGCACCGATGAGGCTCTCCGTACTACCACACCGGCACGTTCCAAGTTGCCAACACCGGCCGCTCAGGTAGGTACTTGCATTGCACTGGTAGCAGCTAGCTAGCTAGGGCGATGGAGGGAGCGGCGGCCATGGAGATGGAGGTGCAGGCGGCGCCCAAGGCCAAGTTCAGGATTCCGGTGGACGACGACAGCAAGGCCACCGAGTTCTGGCTCTTCTCCTTCGCGAGGCCGCACATGAGCGCCTTCCACCTCTCGTGGTTCTCCTTCTTCTGCTGCTTCGTCTCCACCTTCGCGGCGCCGCCGCTCATGCCGCTCATCCGGGACAACCTCGGCCTCACCGCCAAGGACATCGGCAACGCCGGGGTCGCGTCCGTGTCGGGCGCCGTCTTCGCGCGCCTCGCCATGGGCACGGCCTGCGACCTGGTCGGGCCCCGCCTGGCGTCGGCGGCCATCATACTGCTCACCACCCCCGCCGTCTACTGCACCTCCATCATCAATTCGGCCTCCTCCTTCCTGCTCGCGCGCTTCTTCACCGGCTTCTCGCTCGCCTCCTTCGTGTCCACGCAGTTCTGGATGAGCTCCATGTTCTCGGCGCCCAAGGTGGGGCTGGCCAACGGCGTCGCGGGCGGCTGGGGCAACCTCGGCGGGGGCGCCGTGCAGCTCCTCATGCCCTTCGTCTTTGAGGCCGTCCGCAAGATGGGCAGCACCAAGTTCGTGGCGTGGCGCGTGGCCTTCTTCATCCCGGGCATCATGCAGACGGTGTCGGCCATCGCGGTGCTGGCGCTCGGGCAGGACATGCCGGACGGCAACTACCGGAAGCTGCACAAGAGCGGGGAGATGCACAAGGACAGCTTCGGCAACGTGCTGCGCCACGCGGTCACCAACTACCGCGCCTGGATCCTGGCGCTCACCTACGGCTACAGCTTCGGCGTGGAGCTCGCCGTGGACAACATCGTCGCCGAGTACTTCTACGACCGCTTCGACGTCAACCTCAAAACCGCCGGCCTCATCGCCGCCACCTTCGGGCTGGCCAACATCGTGTCCCGCCCAGGCGGCGGGCTCATGTCCGACTGGCTGTCCCAGCGCTACGGCATGCGCGGCAGGCTGTGGGGGTTGTGGGTGATGCAGACCATTGGCGGCGTCCTCTGCGTCGTGCTGGGCATCGTCGACTACTCCTTCGGCGCCTCCGTGGCCGTCATGATACTCTTCTCCCTCTTCTGCCAGGCCGCGTGCGGCCTCACCTTTGGCATCGTGCCCTTCGTGTCGCGCAGGTCGCTGGGGCTCATCTCCGGCATGACCGGCGGCGGCGGCAACGTGGGCGCCGTGCTCACGCAGGTCATCTTCTTCAGGGGCGGCAAGTACAAGACGGAGACGGGGATCATGTACATGGGTATCATGATCCTCGCATGCACGCTGCCCGTCGCCTTCATCTACTTCCCGCAGTGGGGCGGCATGCTCGCCGGGCCAAGGAAGGGGGCCACCGCCGACGACTACTACAACGGGGAGTGGACCGCCGAGGAGCGGGAGAAGGGGTACAACGCTGCCACCAAGCGTTTCGCCGAGAACAGCGTGCGCGAGGGCGGCCGGAGGGCGGCGTCGGGCAGCCGCTCAAGGCACACCGTCCCCGTCGACAGCTCGCCGGCGCCGGCCGACGTGTAAAGTACTCCATAAATTAATCGCGACCGATCCATCCATCCATCGAGTGGAATACATAATGAGTGATCGAGCATATTACCTACCTACGTACGTATATACGTACCTACCTACTCTACGTTCGAACGATCCATCCGTCCGGCCGGCCGTATTGCTGTGTTTATGGTCGTGAATATATGATGTACTGCCGTTCTTCTTTTTCGTGGGGCACTCGTGTCACTGCTACGGCAGACAAACTTATCCTCCTGTTTTTCGTTAAAAAAAATGGATCTACCATATTTTATGTGATGAGATGAGAAATCAACAACAACAAAATCACAAGCAAATATAGAAAGCTGATATAAATAGTTCATCTGGCCCGGAAGCCGATAAACTGAGCTCGACCTCATATGGGCTCGGTGAACAGTGAGATCCAAAATATATAAGAAAAAAAACGGAAAACTCTGATTTTTTTTTTGTGGCAGCATTTGACAAGTGTTTAAAATGCGTGCAAAATTTCATCACAAAATAGCATTCATGAAAGTCATGACAAAAAAACTGGATGACCACCTTATTGAATATGTGGATTAAAAAAACGACAGAACACAAACTAGACGCGGTCGCGCTAAGGGTCCAAGTAGTGGCGGAGCTACAACAAGGCTGCATGGGCCATGGCCCGTCCAGCTTTGTAGCATTTCGTTCTATGGAAGTCAGTCCATGAGCCCCAAAAAAATCAAATGTTGGTATTCTTTTGCATTGTAGCTCGCCCAGTCTTTTGCTGAGAAAAAAAATCGCGAGCTTCGTGTTAGATTGATCTCTTCCCCAATGGGCTCAATGGCCCATTAATTGGACCCTTGACCCACGCCCTGATCGGGGGCGTCCAGCGCAAGCAAGGCTGGTGGGCCCCTGTCGTGCAGTGCCATATACAGGAGGTGGGGACCACGGCACAAGGTACGAGTTTCGCCACCACCACTGTTCCCCACTCCTAAACCCTAGTCCGATCGAGAGGGAGGCGCTGAAGCGAGGGAAGCACCACCAGCCACCACCTCGCCATCTTTCTGCCATCACCGCCCACTACTTCATCATGGCCGGCACCGGCTCGAGCTCCTCGAGCCAAGGAGAAGGTAGGACTACCTATCTAACCCAGCCTACTCCGATCCAAAGAAATTATCAATGGTATTAGTGAGCCTGCTAGGTCTTAGATTTTTCGGTAGAAGAGGAAACGTGAGTTTTTAATCCCGCAAAAGAAATCCCCTCCCCAAGAACCCTAAACAGAGCAAAGAAAGATCCTAGGATCTCACCGGAGCAGGGCCTTGGGCCCACCGGCAAAGAGCGCCCCCATCGTGGCCACGCTGTTCCTCTCGATCTCGTCGCACATTGGCAAGCCGAGGCGAGCACGAAGAAGAACTAACCCCCCCAGAGGGGCAAAGGGCGCCGCTCACCACACCGTTCGACGACAGCGTGCTCACCACAAGGAGAACGCGCCACCGGCGAAGGGGATGGCAACGGCCGCCGCCGCCTGGTGCTCCGCCGCTGCCATGGTCGTTCAACACGCAAGGGAGTAGAGGAGGGATCTTCTCAAGTCTCTCTCTCTCTCTCATGGATGCGGTGGAGAAAAGCAGGAAGAAAGGGAGGGGGAGGAGAAAGAGCCGGCGGCCGGACGCTGTGCACTGGCCGCTCGACGCCGTCGCCGACAGTCGGCGCGGCCAGACCCGCGGTTGCGCTGCTGCGGCAGAGAGACGCAAGGGCAGCGAAGAAACGAAATGGCTAGGGTTTTCGGTCGGGAGTATTTGATCGGGAGATTTTGATCCAGCGAAACGCGCGCCTGCCGTCGGATCGTATCGGACGGCAGGGACGAAACCCTAACTGCCGGCGTGGGCTATTGGGCCGGAAGAAGAGGAGGCAGCAGTGGCGGGCGCAGCCACGCGTGCTGGGCCGAGCCCAGCAGCCGCGGGATTTTTTATTCATGTTTTTTGCTGAAAAATAAATAAAGTGCTCTTTTTAAAAGTGAATAAAACTAAAGTGAAAGATTAAATTGGTGCTTTTCTAATGCAATTTTGAACCAACCGGTTAAAATTTCTTAGAGAGTAAAAGAGTAAAAAATTTGTTTCTGAATAGAATATTGTAAAGTTTCCACTGCAAGTTAAAAGTTTTATCCTCCAATTAAATTGGAACCAACAGGGACATTTAATTGGAAGAACTGTTCTTAGCAATGTTTTTGCCTGTGGGTGAAATCATATTTAGATAGTTTCCGCTATGGCAAAAGAAAGATATTTCTTTTAAAATTAAAATATGGTATTGTTATTTTCTGACCAACGTTGATGATAAACAGTACTATAATTCTATGAGTCTTATATTCAAATATTAAATCTCTGATAAATTCTTAGAGATGTTGAAGTCTTGTGTGGGAAAATAAAATACCCTACTGATTTTCTTGTTCTTAACTCCTCACAAGATGACTTTTGTCCCATTATTTTTGGTAGACCTTTCTTGAACACCGTCAATGCCAAAATAAATTGTGAGAAACAAACTGTCGGTGTTAGCTTTGGTGATGAATCTCATGGATTTAATTTTTCCAAGTTTAGTAGACAACCTCATAAGAAAGATTTACCTAGTAAGGATGAAATTATTGGTCTTGCTTCTATTGTTGTACCTCCTACTAATCTTTTGGAACAATATTTGCTAGACTATGAAAATGATTTGCTTATGCGTGAAAGAAATTAAATAGATAGAATCTTTTTCGAACAACAACCTCTGCTTAAACACAATTTGCCTATTGAAACTCTAGGAGGTCCTCCTCCACCTAAAGGTGATCTTGTGTTTGAATTGAAACAATTGTCAGACACTTTAAAATATGCTTATCTTGATGAGAAAAAGATATATCCTGTTATTATTAACGCTAACCTTTCATAATACTGTACTTAGATAAACGATCGCTGGGTGTGAAGCGAATGGAGGTGGTATTTGATAGCGGTAGCACCTATACCTACTTCGCTGCTCAGCCATACCAAGCGACTGTTTCTGTGGTAGATTTGAACCACACTACATTCCAGTTGCCGTGAATTTGAAGAATGGAATACTGAACTAATGAGATGTTAATCTTGCAGCTCCAAGCTGGTCTCAGCAAGTCACTTAAACAAGTATCGGACCCTAGTCTGCCTCTCTGCTGGAAAGGGCAAAATGTGTTCAAATCTCTGTCTGAAGTCAGTAAGGACTACAAGTCACTTTTCTTGAGCTTTGCGAAGAATACCGTCATGGAGATCGCTCCTGAAAACTATCTCATTGTCACTGTAATCATTTGATAACCCAACAGACTACTAGTAGCGCACCACAAATATCTGATTGGAATGACGAAGGCTGAAATATTCTCATTTGTTTGTGCCAGAAAAATGGTCGGCCTCTAAACTGAATTTGGACATAATCGGAGGTACAAAGTCTAGACACACATTACCCGGTGTCTGTAATCAGGATGCATTGCATCTTTGTGATTTGATCTTTCTATTTTGTAGACATCACAATGCAGGATCAGTTGGTAATTCATGACAATGAGAAAGGGCAGCTAGGTTGGGTCCATGGATCATGCAGTAGGGGCACAAAGACTATCATATCTTCATTGACATGGTATTTGCTTGCACACCACCTATTAGCCCATCCATTCAAAAGCTGGATGTACCATTATTGATGAAACCGGGCCAACCAAGGGAAGTTACATCTTCATTGACATGGTATTTGCTTGCACACCAACTATTAGCCCATCCATTCAAAAGCTGGATGTACCATTATTGATGAAACCGGGCCAACCAAGGGAAGTTACTGCCAGCGGACTCATCGCTCGAGTTAAAAAAAAGGAACATGTTCGGCCATCGAATCGGGCAAATACGCAAATGCTCACCATTTTTCAGATCAAGAACAGAGAGGCCACATAATTATATTTCACAGAACCCTAGTGGAATAAGCATACCAGATTCATGTGAACCTCCGTTATCTACATATTTCACATACATGCATACAACATTATTATGATTCCGCAAGAAGGAAGTATCGGTGCTGTGCATGCTGGTTGGTTGTGTCGGTCAGTTGCCTCGCGGCGGGCTGGAGCGCGTTGGATGTAGAGAGAGCATGCTGGGAGAGTCCACTGTTACAACAATCTCTTCGCCCGTGGACTCATCGCTCGAGTTGCCATCTTCCGCTACCGCCCTGGGTTGCAGTCGCTGGCCTTCTGCGAGGGGTGGAGCGGGTTTCCTGTTCATCACATTGGAACCCTCCGACTTTACAGAGAGCAGACGCCGTGTGGTGGTGGTGGTGGATGCCCCTGAAGGCACCTTGGGATATGATGCGCTGTGCTTCTGGTTTGCTTCCGCATTATCAGGCCTCGGCTGCCGCCGCCGCTGAGCAGGGTGCATGCCAATGTCATCATCCATCTGTGAACGGTATATATTTCCGTTGAGAATGATGACGAGAAAATCACAGCAGCTAGCCATGCATGCATGAGATCGAAAAAGAAAGTACACGAAACGATCTCGTGCTTACCATGCCGCCATACATGCTGACTTGCAGGGCTCTGGCAGAGTAGCTGCCAGGCTGGTCTCTGATGTCAGCCAGGCTTGGGTTTCCGGGCCCTCTGGACCTCTTGAAGCTGTCGGGCCACCTCAGCAAACCGACATGCTCTTTGCTCTGCGTGCGTGGCAGTCCGAGGGACGGAGGCAGCAGCGATCCACTTCTTTGCAGATCGGCTTCTCTCCCCGGCCTCCCTAGCTCAAATAAGATGACCCTTGCTCTAGTTTCCACCTGATAACTGGGTGCAGTATAGCAGTAGTCTACGTGGTTCACGGCTGTAAACAAGAGGGCACTTGAGTCATCACATACTTTAGAAAAATATATCACTGATCGATCCATGAAAATCTAGAGTGCTACCTGAAGGCTGAAGGCCAAATAAGTTCAGATCAGTGTTTGATGGCAGCAGCACGGCTGGAGCCATGATAGAATGTAGGTTCTTTGTCTTCAGAAACCCTTCCAGTAAGATGCCTACGTAATTATGCCCGAGTTCAATGTCTTCCCCCAGAATGTAGATGTTCGTACTAGATCTTTCAGAAATGAGCACCCTCATCTCACGCATTACCATCTTCTCAAATATCTGAGGGAGAAAAATCCTCGCAATAACAAGAGCGCTCTCCTGTAATTCCCACACAAGAATGATTAAGGGCTATCAGATAGTATAAATTATGTGAAAAAGGTAAGACTGATACACCACACATAGTGGAGCACTCACTGGTGGGTTAGTCCCACATTGGAAGTTCAACGTTAATAATAATACTTGATAGCGATTTGGTGAAGACAAGCATAAGTCCAAGCAAGTTGTGATGGTTTTGTGAGTTCATACATGTTCGAGCTGCCGCTCGAGGCTTACAAAGTGAATATTGTGCATGGCATCGCAGGAAATGTGTAAGATTCGCACACAAGTAGGCAGCATTATGAGAGGATACCTGCCACATGAAATCCTCAATAGAAGGATCCGACTGGCGCAATTGCTCTATTGTATCAGCTTCAACGAAGAAACAATGCACCACCGACTCTGTAATGATGTCACAAATGTAAGGCTTTCCAGTTAATGCCTCATACAGACCCAAAGTGCTCCCATGTGACAAAATTGGATCCAATGAATGCCTGGTGCTAAATCTCCGACTTGTCCACTGTCAAAAAAGAAGGCAAAGGGGGTGTATATATTCATTATTGAACCAGACAGGGTGGGAAAATATATGTACTTCAACCAAAATGTAATGAAGTGGTCTGGAGGCGCAAACATACCTTTACTATTCCAGTCGAAACAAGCCATATACCAGTCGGCCTTGAGCCTTCTCCGTAAAGAATTGTTCCGTGTCCTTTTATTGTTTCCTTTGTATTACTTAACAACGGATCACGAAGAGCAGCAGGCAGTGCGCCGACTAAAGGATGAGTGTTTAAAAGTTCCCTAACTCTTGGCATTTTCACCAGCGGCGGGTTCCTCTTAAGCTTCTTCAAGTCTGTCTGCCAAGTGAATCAACTTACCAGAGTTACTATACTGAGATTAATTTACTTTCACTTCGCGGCAAGACATCAAACCAATATATTCTAACTACCTGCAGAGCATACTGCATATGTTACTTGTCGAGTCTTTAATGCACGAAGTACCTTCAAAGTGTGGAAACAGCTTCAGAATCTAGATAACAGTGCCCCGCCAAAAAGGAGAAAGTGATAAGAGAATCTAGGCAGCACCATAACAGTGAACTATCAGGATCACCAGGGTATGCTTTTCAATCAATATTGGCAATCCTTAGTTTATTCATGTAGTGAAGTTTTTCTTCATTATCAACAATTGTTTGAATTAAAAATGAAGTATTCTGAAGCCTGATAGACCTATGCCCATTGTACAACATCAGTTCCAGAAGATTTTTGCGCCCCAAAAAATGACAACTTCAAAATGTATTAACAAATCCCTCCATTCCAAACTATACATCAAACCATTTACAGCCACTCAGCCTTTTAGTACCATGCAAGAACATGTGTGTCTGAAAGATGAACTACTCCCATTTTTTTTCTAGAACATCGACCTAAGTGTGCATTATTTTGTATTAGAAAAGGCCACCAAGATTGTGAAGGTATTGCATCCAAACAAAGAGAAAGAACAAAAGACAAAAAAAGAAAGGGGGGAAATTCAAATAATCTTAAATATAACAAAGATTGAGCCAAGAAATGAAACCCAAAACATAACTGTACCACCCTACGGATCAGCGAGCTGGTCAGGAAGGGCACGCATGAAGCCAAACTAGAGCATTTTAGTTCAGAGAAATGTGCTTTCTACTCAATTTTTGCAGAGAAATTTGCTAGTAGAATGAATTTATCAAGATTTTGCGAGCCTAATGAGTCCATATTAATTTTGGTCAAATGATAGAACCACAACCTGAGGGAATGTAATCCGAACATCTTCCAGGAACTTTTTGGCTTCTTCCCCCGCAGCAGTACTTTCATCGATGACAATTTTTGCAATCTCACTATCACCTGAAGAAGAAAAATTGTCAAGAAAAATAAAACTGGTGAGGTGGATTACGGTCTTTAATCTACAGTATCCACAAAACAGTGTAAAAGGGGACTTCAGACAGGCTTTTCATAGTAACTGCAAAATAAAGTAAAGTCACTCAGGTTCAACCTTAATAAGTTCAAAACATTTGGACAATCATGTCTTGCTATATCAGGTATTTTGCGATGAAGGGTATATCACAAAATCAGTACCTCACCAGTTTGAGCACTAAATGACATAACTTGTTGACCTGCAGGAACGTAAACCCTGCTTAAGATCAGTACCACTTTCTTTTCCCACTTATGAACTTCTGTACATTTTTCAAGACTTTATAGGCCTAACGAATGGCATCAAACTAGCATAGGACAACATTTAAAGAGTGGCACAGATATTACCAAGAAAATCATGTAGTTGTCTCCTCGCAATCCTATGAGCACGGAGAAATGCCGCACTAATGTAACATCCCAACTCCAATCTTTCCACTGTGAAGTATGTGACAAGCCTTCGTGGCAACCTGCTCATCTGAAGGAACCTATAGTAACTTGGGAATTGAACATTGGACCGCAAACCCTTCCAATCGCATAATGGCTGGCTAGAAACAAGATCCATAGCTTCATCAACTGATCTCATTAAAATGTTTGCTGTAGATTGAGTTATTCGTCCCTCTTCAAGCATTCCCCAGTAAGCAGCTTGCACACCTGTCAAAAATATTTAGTCAATAAACTTTTTACGCTAATAGTGTTTGCTCCCTCCATTTCACCATTATTGGCCTCAGAACGATCTGTTTCAAAATCTTTTATCCATCGAGTAAATAAGTGTGCAGTTATTGGAATATTTTCCATTCTCTGACCTACTTAAACACACTCAGCATGCATAGACATATCTGATGAACTTTGTTTCAGATTTAGTGCTTCAAACATATGATATTGCATACCATTCAAAAGCCGCACACGAGTAACCTTCAAATGCATGGTATGTACGTGATCATCCCTGTCTGGAACATCATGGGGATGTGCTTGTTCATCTTCCAAGTTATTCAAACATGTGATATACTTCTTCACTGTAATCCAATCAGCAGGCCCAAGTTCCTCGTCATCCCTGAGATCACCAAAAGCCTCCAATGCCTTGTTTAGCATTTCATATCGTGTGTACTTCAATACACGGAGCTACAGTTGCAGGAAATCAGATTAGAACTTGGAGCACAAAGAGAACATAACTATGCTACTTCATATTCATCAATCATATATAACACAAAATTACTTTTTTTTTCTGATTACAGATATCAACCACAGCAAATTTATGGACCCTTTATGTATTTTTTAAAGAAGAGGTTTTACTACAAGGGTTCTAGGGGGTTCAACCAAAAGAGAGAATGTTATTTCTTTTCTCGTAATTTAACATGTGAAGTTCACAAATGGAGACTAGATACCCAGTGTAAACTTCAGGACAATAATCAACACATCCTAAGAAGCGTAGCATCTTTGTGCTGACATGTGTTTGACCCCTGTGGAGCGGACCAAATCTTGTGGGTTTATTTCGTGGGGACAAAAGACCTGTGTATCATGTTATCTTCTTAATACTTTGCCAGGCGTGCTAGTACTTTTAGCTTAGCCTCACTATTTGTGTAAGCAATCAATTCACCACTATATGCTTGAGCTCATAGATATTGGAACAAAATATTTGCAGAATTTAACACCGGTTCACTCATTATTTGAGCCAATTCAATCAAGAACCTTTTCAACTAGCTCAAAAGGTTAGTGAAGCATGCAAATGTACAGTCAAGCAACACCTTTAATCCCAAGATACAGATCATAATTTGTAAAGCTAACCTTCGTTGCTGATAATTTTCCCAGACCAAGCAGGCGCAACAAAAATTGTGTGATAGACCCATTCAAAATTAATGTCAGAAACACGATGCCACCAGTGAAGAACACAAACTGCAAAAGATTTATAAGATCAGCAAAGCTCAAAGTAAATATTTCATAGTGTTAAGCTTCATGTGCTAGCCAACGCAACCAAAAGTCTGAACTGATGGAAAGGGCTAGGCAATCCACATATACACTTTAAAACATAGTTTTTAGGAAAAAGGAAAGCACATACCATTGTTCCGACTTCTGGTTTCAGATAAGGTTAAACTGAATCACTAGCACGCTGGTAAAAGTATTTCAGTAAAGATCTCATAAATATATACGGTAGATTATTACTTTTGAAAAATGATGTACACCAATATGCACATAATGGTAACAAGAGATGAGTGAGGGTCGATGGCATTGGTGCAGGAAAATAACTTACTTTAACAGACAGAGAGAGTGATAGGGCAACAGCCCCTCGCAGCCCTGACCAAACAAGAATGGCGGCTTCTTTGACATCCATACCATACCCAAACTGGCGCAACAATGGATATAAAACACTGATAACTACAGCCCGTGATACTAGCACAAACGCATAGAGCAGAAGAAGGAACGCCCATGATGTGCCTAACATAGCATAAGATAAGAAAATTATTCGCACAACACAAAGATGGGTTCGAATCAAGCTCGTAATATAGTGGGAGAATATATCAGGTATGCCCACCCTTTAGGTGCAACTATGTTCTCAACCTCCCAAAAAAAGGATGAAAATATTCAAATCCAAAAAGAAGTCACTGTTGATAAAATACTGAATCCATTTTTTTCTATACACTGAGAAAAAAAAGATTCTCCCATCAAATAAAAGTTACAAGTATTTGCAGAAGAATATGTCTTGTTTGCTTCTGTGCAGGAACTAAATTGTACCATTGCAGAAGAACTTGCCCCTTTGATACGAGGAAGTCTAGTATTAAATATTATCATGACATCACATTACCCAGATGGGCAATACCCAAAGCCTAAGGGCATGGCCAATGCGCTGCCTCGAGGGTGATGCCCCATGTGCCAACTCGGCTCGGATGATGCGTTGGCATAAAAGCTATAGCCTCAAAACCAAAGTGGGATCCTACAGAGGAGGCTGCATCCCCGGCTGAAAAAGGTAAGTGAGAGAAGGATTTCTCACAGGGAGGGGAGGTGGCAGGTGCTGGAAGAGAGGGTAAAGAGAAAAGGAGCAAAAGATGATGATATCATAGGGAGTAGCTTGCATTGGATGAGTGTGGTACAAACCAATAGCTTCATTTAACTTTAACTATGTGGACTACTTGAAACCACACCATTCTAGTGCTACCATTGCTCATGCCCTAAATGGTAAAAGCATAACCTGATTGACTTTACGTGACTACTTTTACTTTTTAAAAGAACCTCTAGATTCTTACCTGCTAGTGTTCTCGAGTAAGAAAGTTCTACTTTACGGTTTTGTCCATGCTTAAATCAAATAAATGGAGGTTTGATGGAGTCAATACATTCCACCGACTTTATATTCCCCTCGGTGCAGAAGCTCAACAACGTGCACATTACTTCAAGGCTCAAACTCCAAATATATGTGGTTTTATGTTTTATTATATTTTTTTCAATATCATGATTCATGATCAGTGGTGAAACAACTTCATACATAACAGACGAAAACAAACATAAAGATTGTGAAAGACTAGTAGCAATTACATGGCGCTTTTTTTTGGTAAATGAAAAGGAAAAAGATAAATGAAGATTCATACCATGCCTCTCAAAATGAAAATTATCTTGCAGTACACCATCTGCAATAACAACGCCACTGAAGGGAGTTCAGATGTATGAAACATTATTCATACCAAACAAAAGCAAGCATGGTCTAGTTTAGTCAGGCAAAAACAGAAATATCAGGAATTATTTTTTGCGACATGTAGAAATGGTCAAAGTTGTTCATACCTCAGAATGAAAATAAGCGTGTTTGCGATGTAAGCAACCATTTCCCTGAATACAAGCAAAATCAGCAATCAGACATAAAATTCACATATCTAACAAAATGTAGAAAGAAAATCTAGCATGAACTGGAGACTTGATGTGTGGCCCATCAGGTAGAGTACACATTATTTAACAGGGTTTTGCACTTAGGCACTCATAGATTTTTTCTCATTACAAAGACACTCGAACAGTATCAATAATTTCATTATATGATGGCGTAAATGAGAATTCATAGTAATGCCTAATTACGGTGAACAGAAGGATCACAATCTACATTCTATAACAATGCCCTGGAGATTAATACCATGTCTCTACGAAAGAAATAGACATTGTTTTAGGGTATAATTTTTTCATGAAACTTATTTTGGTATTTAGAGAATCCGATATAAGCTGTGATTGCCATTTCAGGGCATTGATGATGAACTTACATGGTCATTAACTAATATTTATACGAATCCGGAGTTTAGCAACAGGTAGACAACCAACTGGCTGGTACAAACTTGGCAATTGGTTAAATGTAAATGTATTCCTTCATGGAATTGATGGGTTATATGAGGAACAGAAACAGAGAATAAACTAATATATTTGACTAGGAGTACTAAGGTTGATCATATGCTGAGGATTTTGATCTTTCCTGACAATAAAAAGTGACATTATTGCTTGACCATACCAGAAATGATGTAAACTTTGCTGGCTGTCACCCTTGAAAGCAGTTTTTGCAAAAGCAGCATAGAACCTGCCGACATGACAGTTAATATTGTAGGGAAGGCAACAAAGGATATGCAAATAAGAATGTGAAGACAAGTTTTACTAACATCCCCAAGGTCATGACGGCCAAAACACCAGAGACCTCCAATTGATCTTGTGCCTGATATGAACAATATTAGTATAGAAAATAGTCCCCAAAAAAACACTAGGGGACTGATCAGTATCACATCTTAAATGGTTCTCCCAATTTTGAGCTAAAACCACGACAAGAATTATGGAACGGAGGGAGTAAGTCTATATTCAGACTTATAGCTGCAATTTGTCTTGCAGCAGATATGAGAGAAAAAACAAGTCATGCACAAGCAACAACAGGCTCCAATCATGAATAAACAAAATTGACAGAACTTCATTTTTATGGTGCACAGCCAATAGGTTCAAAGGCTGGAAAGAAAGTAAAATAATCGGACAAGTTCAAAAAATAGCAATCGAACCATTTCTTGGTATATCAAAAATCTGGAATCCTGTTCCTCCAGATGTTTACAAGACTAAATGAATGTTCTTTCTCACGACATACATTAAGTTAGCTCACCAAACATCCCCCAAGTTAGTTGAAGTAAGAATCAGAAGTACAATTAGTAACAGAATTTTGATTCCAACATGAATCCTCTAATATACCCTAAAAAATGTAATGTTTGTTTAAACCAAATAACTGTATCTTACGAAATTCATGATGCTCTGTCCAGTTCTGTGACTTCAAAATCATGTAGGGATATTGCTATGTGCATATCTAGAAGACTATAAGCCACTTCAGTTTACTAGTAAAACAGCATCCTAATGTTGCAAAAAGGGTGACTTGATAATCATTCTATGACTGGAACTAGAAATTATTCCAGGCAGTTAACTATTTAACTACTCCAAAACAATGAGCAAATCATGTAACATAGACGAAAAGGAAGAAACAAACAGAAATATGAGAGCTTCGATATGTTCGTTGTCTGATTATCTTACAGTGAAGAAAGCGATGTAGCTGACGGCGAGAGTAAGTGAGATCTCTATGATAGTATCATTGAAAATAAAGCCCAGCCATACAACTGATGCAATTCCAAACGCGAGGCCGACAGCAACACTGGTTAAAGAAGATAGTGATTAGCATTAGTAGCATGGTTTTGCATCATCTATCTCAGGCTATCTCAGGCTTATAAGCTATTCACGCACACTCCAAGCGAAACTTGTGACAAGAACTTTATTATGGAGCCCCGCATCAAAAGTTGTTCCGAGCACCATTCGATAGAATAACTGATAGACAACAATAGCAGTCCTGTAGAATGCAAGGTCATTTATTAGTAAGAACACAGTCCAAAACAATAACAATCCTATAATTGTACATGGTGCTCCCAATAAAAGATAAGAACGCAGTCCAAAACAATAACAATCCTATAATTGTACATGGTGCTCCCAATAAAAGACAGAGGAGCAACATCTGCGGGTCACAGTAGCACGCATACCCGTCGTTCATTAGCGATTCTCCTTCGATAATTGTGCTGAGCTTTTTGCTTGCTCCAAGGTCTTTTAGGAGCGTAACGACAGCGACGGGGTCGGTCGCGCTGAGCAGCCCGCTAAATAAGAAGGATGTTTTCCAGTTCCAGTCGTGCGGAAAAGTAAACTGTGGCAAGTCAACAAGCCAGTATGAGAAGGTGAATTATTTTCCCAAATGTTACTCCCTCGGTCCGGGAATACTTGTCCTTGAAATGGTTGTATCTAGAGTTATTTTAGTTATAGATACATCCATTTTATCCATTTCTAGGACAAGTATTTCCGGACGGAGGGGAGTAGGACGGCCCAGGTCCGGATCCGAGTAGCACAAGTACCTTGACAAGGCTGCCAAGCAAAAACGTTGACATGACCACACCTGGAACGGCAAGCAGCACCATCTGCGCCAAGCATTTCTGCAGAGAGAACATTTTTCTTTAGTAGTATGAGAATTCAGAAGAGGAAAGAATAACAACAGATCCATCCAGACCCCCATAATACACTACATGGTATACTGAACGAGAAGCTGACTATGTTTCTGGATAATAAAAATAGTTATATATTCAGTCAAACACTCAAACCTTAATCTGACAGACGGAAGAAGAAAAAAGAAACTGACTGTCTGTTCAGCTGAGTCAACCCTTAATCTGAGTGAGAGACAGAAAAAAGGACCGTTGTAGTACCTTGATTTGGTGCACTTCCATGGAGAAGGAGCTCTCGAAGAGCAGGGCGGGCAGGAAGACGGCCAGGAGGAGATCGGGATTAATGGCGGCCCATGCAAACGCAAACGCAACACGAACGGGAATCAGCACGAGGAGGAGGGTGCCGCGGAGGAGGTGGCGGGAGGCGATGCCCAGCACGAGGGACACCCCGAAGAAGAGCACCGCGTCGTCGGGTCCGGCCTCCGCCTCTGCCCCCTGGCCCCCCTGCTCCACCGTCGACGCTCGGCCGACGAGCAGGTAGGGAGAAAGAGAAATCTCCATGGACCAGCAGCTGCAGCAAGCAAGCAGGGGACGGAGGAGGAAGAAACGAGAAATCTTTGAGACGAAGCTCGCTCGCTCGCTCGCTCGCTCAGTCAGTGCGCGCCTCTGCTTTCTCCCGCTATGAATGTGATGGGACGGCTGTGCAGCATCATCTATCTATCTATAGTACTGTACTAATCTACTTGACGGCTGAGCAGATAAACTTTATACGTGCCGGTCACCTGTAGTGTAGTGTGTGTAGACAACACAGTCAACTTTGCCTCCGCCAACTCGGAAAGTGAAGGGAAACAAAATGGGTTTGCCACCGCCACCAAAGGCACGGCAACTGTGGCGACTTTGGATCCCTCCAAAGTTTTTGGTGGCCACGAACGTCCCCTTTGAGATTGGATCGAAATCACTTTTCCGTGTGCGCGCCGCCCCTTTTCTGATGTGACATTTGTTAGTGTTAGAGTTGTGTCGAATATTATTGTACAAGTTAGGTTATGGTTGGACTTGAAGTTGTACCGTGTGTAGACAGGATATGGAGCCGTGTCCAAGTAGGATGATTGTATCCTAGGTCTCTCATACATATAGTGGGATAGACACACGATGTAACCCATGCCAACATAATAGCACGGGCACGCGGGGGGAGCCGGCGCGTGTGCCGGTGCCCAGGCGACCGAGGTGCGGTATTGTAGCGGTATTATGGCACTAGTGGAAAAAGGGCCATTTGTCTCGGTTCTGAAACCGAGACTAAAGGGTCGGGGCTAAAGCCCATGACCTTTAGTCCCGGTTCGCTCATGAACCCGGACAGGTGGGGCTCCACGTGGCCGCTGCGACGAGCCCCGGCAGGAGGGCCTTCGGTCCCTGTTGGTAAGAGCATCTCTAGCAGACTCTGCATTCCACCTTCGTAGAAAACGTATTTTAAGGGTCGGTTGTTGCTGCGGCAAAACAAACCCCTTAAACTTAAACTGTAAAACGGAATATTCGCGTATATTCTTTCCCCACGCCTTCTTCTTCCTCTCGTCCATGTCCATGGTCAGCTTGCTCCCGCAAAACCGATAAATAACACACGAAGCGGTCAAAAATGGAGCCGCATGATCCATCCAGCTAACTAGCTCTGCTCGAATTGATCCAGAGCTAGCTAGCTTGCTCTGCTCGAATCCATCCAGGAGCGAGCTAGCTAGCTATCCTAGCTCGAATCCATCCATGAGATAGTTTGATCCAGAGCTGGGGGTTTTATTTTTTCGAAAGGGTGGTGGGGGTTGGGAGGGTTAATTTAATTAGGGGTTTCATATATTGTGTTAGCTAGCTAATAGAGAGAAGTGACCTCTTTTATCCCCGTGCTTGGTCGACGCTACGTACTATACGTATAGAGATGACTCGACGCGCTAGCTAGTAAGAAAATGAAGGAAACTATTAAGTACAGAAGATCGTCATGAACATATACAGAGAAAAATGATCGACCTCTCCTTCTCCGTGTGATTGGTCGAACAACAGGTTTTCCTATATCTATCCGACGCTACTAGCTACATATATACAATATAAGATCTATTACAATCCCTAATATCTGAAGTCAAGTTCCACATGGTATTCTCCGGCTTTATTGATGACGTGGTCAAGAAAGGATTTCGCCAATATCTCTTGAATTGCTTTTATGCGATCATGTGGTAGGAGCTCATCCCGCAACTGCCAGATCTAAATCGAAGAAGAGGGTCAATACATGTGTATAAATGAAACTCAACACAAATGATGGTAATAAAATACAATTGTGAATATTTTTACTTACGCATTTCATACTTTTTTTCAGAGTAGCCCCGCTTATTCTTGGCCGTCTCATTGTAGATGAACTCGCAAACTTAGTATCCACAGAAATCATTTCCTTGTTGCTGCCACAAGGACTTTACAGGAAATAGAGGTCAATCAAAATAATAAGCAAACATGCTAAATTGTATTGATGAAACTAGTTAGAGTCAATGGGAGATGAGCAGAACTAGGTAGTTGTATTTACTTTCGGGTGTTTAAGTGTCAGCTCGGTCGGTAGTCCCGGAGAAATTGCGGTGAACTCTTTCCAAACCCTGTCAGACAAAGAAAATAATTACTTGATACCAGGAAATGAACAAAGTTGCCGATATGGTGCAATAATGATCGATTGAACTTACTTCTAGAGCATTCGAGTCATGTCCGCATAGTCCTTGAGATCTTTTCGTCTCGAGTCTAAGACGGTTACTTCTCCCTGCTCAAGCTTAATCACTAGGAGAATAAAGTGGAAGCTGCGCACACATGCACAACTCATCAGTTACATGACTATAACCTCGAGTAATAAGGGAAACCGAATATGCACAAGACAATAACACTCACTTGAAGTAGTAAGGAAAGAGTATTTTATCTTTGCTTTGATTTTTGAGCAACGATTGTAGCAAGTTGTCCTTGGTTTCTGTGACATTCTTTTGAAACATCCGTTCAGGAGGGGCAACAGAGCCGACAGCCGCCTTAACTTTGAGGTTCTGCCATTGCGTCATAAGCTGGCACTTTTGAGCCTCCATGATAGCATCCACGGGGTAGCTAGGAGCCGTGAAGTCAGGCTACTGAACGAGCTCAGTTGAAGCCATGCTGCTTCTCCGCTGAGATGGCAGGGTAGCTTCTGGGGTAGCTTGGGCAGGTCGCTGGCTCTCAACTTGTTCCTCTAGCTTTCGTACCCATGCATTCGACTTCTGTAGTTCGCTCAGCTCCACTTTCCTCCTCATCTCTTGGGTTTTGTAACCGCCTGCGCCGGGAAACCCAACCTTCCACGCAATGAAGCTTGGCGTGCCTTTTGTTCGTCCAGGGTGCTCAGGATTCTCGAGGGCCTCTATGAGCTTGTCGTTCTCTCTGTCGGGAACGAACGTCCCTTGCTATGCAACGGTGATATACTTCTAAAGCTTCTTGACGGGTATTTCAAGGTGCTCATCCGTCCAAACGCACTTCCCTGTTTCAGGGTCCAAGGTTCCCCCAACCGCGAAGAACCAAGTCCTTGAACGGTCCGGCCAGTTCAATGTCTCTGGTTCGACCCCTTTAGCAATCAGGTCATTCTTAGCCTTGTCCCACAACGGCCGGGCTTTAAGGTAGCCACCTGACCCCGTGCGATGGTGATGCTCCTTCTTTGCAGCATTTTTCTTGTTTGTCGCTGACATCGTCTTACTCTTCTCCGATGTCTTGTGGGCCACAAATGCGGCCTAGTGATCTCTTATCTTCTCAAATCTACCAGTGAATTCTGAAGTCTTCTCTTTGTGGACATACGTTGATTTCAACTCATTCTTCCACCTCCGGAATAGATCTGACATCTTCTTGTGAGCATGAGCCTTGACCAATGGCTCTATAACTGGCTTATCCAGATCCTCCTCTGGCGGAGGGTTAAAATTTTCCTTCAGCACGGTTCAAAGATCATCTTTCTGTCTATCTTCGACATAAGAAACTTGAGGGTCTTCGTTCTTAGGCTTATTCCATTGGTGGATGCTGATCGGGATCATGTCCCTAACAAGAACCCCGCACCGAGCAAAAAATGCTTCCTTGGTCCGGCTGGGTTTAATCGGTTGGCCATCACCCGCGATTGATGTGATCGTGAACCTTTCATCCTAGCGCAACCTTTTCTTCGAGCCTCGTCTCGTTACCGATGTTTGGCTCGATCCGGAGGGCTATGAAAGAAGAAAGAAGAGTTAATATATGTACATACCAAAACAATTAATGCATCAATTAGCTAGTCAGCACGGGCTTAATATATACCTCGCTGGACTTTGCAACAGCTGATTCCGACTCCGTTCGGTCACCAGAGCCGTCATTGAAAGTGCTAGTTATCGACTAGAGGGGGGTGAATAGGCGATTTTTATCAAAGTCTTCAAAACGTGGAAGTTTCGAAGACAAACAATAGAAATAACCTAATTGATATGCAGCGGAAGATAAACTACAACAAGCAAGCCATAGTCAAGTATGCAATAGCGTTAACGTACGAAGACTAATAGCAGCTAGGTAGTAGGATCAGGATGGAAGATAGTATGAAGCCAATCAACAGTAGTAGTCAAGCAATGAAGTCAAACAGATACTCGGATAGGCAGTGACTTCACGAAGACGAACTTAAGTAAAGGATGGAAAGGGATAGAACCAGTTGCTTGTTGAAGACACAGGATTTGTTGGACCAGTTCCAGTTGCTGTGACAACTGTACGTCTGGTTGGAGCGGCTGAGTATTTAAACTCGAGGACACCCAGTCCCGGACACACAGTCCTCACCGTATTCTCCTTGAGCTAAGAACACACAGTCCTCGCCCAATCACTCTGGTAAGTCTTCAAGGGAGACTTCCGAACCATCACAGACTTCGTTCACCGGCGATCCACAATGACTCTTGGATGCTCAGAACACGACGCCTAACAGGCTGGAGGATTCACAGTCCTCAAGTGTAATAAGTCTTCAGGTCACACAGACAGAAAGACTTCAGTGATGCCTAACACTCTTTGGCTCTGGGTGTTTGGGCTTTGTCCTCGCAAGGATTTTTCTCTCTCTCAAATGCTTCGAGGTGGGTTGCTCTCAAACGACAAAAGCCATGTACAAACTCTGAGCAGCCACCAATTTATGGTGTAGGGGGTGGGCTATTTATAGCCACTAGGCAACCCGACCTGATTTGTCCAAAATGACCCTAGGTCACTAAGGAACTGACACGTGTTCCAACGGTCAGATTTCAAACACACGCAGCAACTTTACTTGGGCTACAAGTAAAGCTGACTCATCCAGCTCTGGATAAGGTTTGCTCTCATTGTCTTCGCTCGAAGACATAGGATTTGAGTTGAGCATCACTTCAGTCACTCTGACTTAGTTCACTTGGACCCCACTTAATAGTACGGTGGTTCCTATGACTCAACAAAGAAGAAAAGGAAGCAACGAATCCACACAGTCTTCGCGCTCCATAGTATTCACGCAATGTCTTCTCATGTCATAGTCTTCAATATGAATATCTTGTCATACCACCATTGTCTTCAATGTCTTCATACATTTTTAGGGGTCATCTCTGGTAGGTAAACCGAATCAATGAGGAACACTTCCTGCGTTATCCTGCAATTCTCACAAACGCATTAGTCCCTCAACCAACTTTGTCGTCAATACTCCAAAACCAACTAGGGGTGGCACTAGATGCACTTACAATCTCCCCCTTTTTGGTGATTGATGACAAACTGGTTGAAGTTTTCAACGGGGTTAAATATGTGAAATTGTAAGGATAGGAAATAGTCTTCATAAGTTGCAAGGGCTCCCCCTGAAGATGTGCATGTAACTAATTTGCTTTTGGAATGCAAATGCACATGGCAGGTTGTACTTGTGGAGATCCACTTCAACTTTTGAAGATAATTCATCATGCATGAACTGATATAGCAAGTAGAATGACATGCATAATGAAAAATGGACGTCTACAGAATGATCTAAGTGCGGAAGTTATCATCGCACATGCGGAATTTATCATCGCATCACAGTGAAGCAAATAAGTAGCAGACGACCATCAAGTTTAGGTGTTACAACTCAGAGAACCAAATGTTTCAAAAGGCAAGAGTTGTAAGCACGCAGCAAAATAGAATGCAACCGCCCATATGAACCCGCTTGAAGACTATCAACTCATACGCTTCTCCCCCTTTTGTCAGTAAGGACCAAAAAGGTTTGAAGACATAGAGCATCTACTCGTCAACATGAGTAGGTGAAGCAGCAGGGTTGTCGTTGTTGGGTGGCGGTGCAGATGAACTTGGTGCAGTGTCGATGCGCGCAGTAGTAGGAGGTGGTGAAGTAGCATCATCTTCATCATCGATCACTCTGGCATTTACCGTTGCCGCGGAGGAAGAATATTCAGAGTCTTCAAGAGATGGAGTACGACGCAGGACAGCAGTCCGTGGAGGAGTGGAGTCAAACTAGAATCTTTCATTGAAGCCATTGTCTTGAAGATCAGCTTCAGCACTAGCAGGGTCAAACTCTTCCATGATTGCCAGCAAGTTTCATGAGCAACAAAGGCATTCTTGGTGGCAAGGTTACGAATGCGATTGACATCCACCAAGAGGCTTTGCATCTGTCTCTTGATCCAGAAATGATGCTTATCCCGTTTCTGATGAAGGGCCACAAGAAGTTCTCGGTCATTGAGAACGCGAGAACGCTTCCGAGGCCTTTGTGCAATGGTACTTTCAGTGGCTTCAGTGGGTGCTCGATGAGGCAAACGAGTGTTTCCAGCCAATGGATAGATTCGTGTCGCTGCTTGAACACCTTCAATAGGCTGAGTGAAGCTTTGGTGCTCGGCATTCTGAAGACAAAGAGGCCTCTTGGAAGGGTCAGAGTATATAGCTTCAACTGACATATCAACCTCTGGCAGAAAGATCATATGATTGCGAGTAGAGGGCTGATAGTTGACAGATGAGTGTCTCTTGATGAGGTGCATGACCCATGGAGCATAAAACTTCATACCAAATAGGTCAGAGCCGGAAGCAGCAAGTTGCCTGATGAAGAACTCTTGAGTGTTGAAGTTGATGCCATTGAGAATATAGAAGACCAAAGTCTTCATAGCTCCTTCAAGCTTGGCTGCTGATGAATGTCCTTTGACAGGCCATAGAGTTCGCGTGATGATATGATATATGGTGCGAGGCAGATACTCAAGGTCTTCAACAAAGAAATCTGTTGGATATTCAGTGTCAGATGGTAAGGGCTTCATCATGCTCAACATCTGGCTCATATTGGGTTCTGGCTTATGGAAGATACTCTCTACAGCATTGCGGTGTAGCTGACAGTCAGGTTCATATAGTTCTCCAGGAGTGGCTAGCCCTGTAAGCTCAATGATATCCATAGCTTTGGCTTCATGATGAACATTTCCAGTCATCCACTCGAGAACCCATGTCTTGATGTCTCTGTAGTAGCCGCGAATGTGTAGAGTAGCATAGAATTGAAGCAATAGCTCTTCATTCCAAAGTTCTTTGTCTGTCACAAAGTGGAGCAGACCAGCATCACGAAAGCAATCAAGTGCTTCTTCTAAGCACGGCAGTCCAGCAATGGCTTCTGTATCAAGGCGCATATGAGGGAAAATGCGCCCTTGATCATATAGTACGCAGGAGTAATAGCTTCTCTGCTGATAGCTCCAGAACCGATCTAATGATATCCTTGGCTTGGAGTAGGGGTTCTTGGCGCTGTCAAAGAAGGTATTGTGGTTTTTGAAGCCATTGGCATTGAAGGACCCTGGTGAGTTTGCAGTACCTGGAAACCTTGGCAACCTAGGCTTTGGCTTCTAGACCTGAGGCCTATGCTCAATATGATAGTCAAATTGAGGTCCTGAGGCAGTAGGCGGAGGCTCCAGAATGGGCCATCGGACAGTGGTAAGCTGGCCATGACTGTATGCTTGCTCAATTGTGTGAGGCCTTGGTGGAGGAACAGGAGCAGGGGCAATAGTTGAGGCGTCAGGCTGCACAATAGGTGCTTCGGGAGCGATTGTCTCATTGGCTTCAGGTGCAGCAGCCTCAGTTGTTTCAGGTTCAGTGGCCACACTTGCTTCAGGCACACTAGTTGGTGCAGGCTCCACATTAGCGTCAGTCATGACTATGTCATTGGCTTCATTGGCGTTGGCGGTGGCAGCCTCAACATTGTCAACCTCCTCTTGACGAACAGGAGGGTCGGGCACAGACATGTTCACATTAGGAACTGCTTCTTCTTCAATTGCTGGGGGAGTAGGTACACGTACTTCTTCTTGATTTTCTTCTGCTGATGCAGCCGGAATGTCTTCAGCAGTATGTGCTTCAGACTCGGAGACATTCACAGTTGGAGCAGGTTCAGAAAATACTTGACGTGCAACAAGTGAACGTTGCACTTCTCCTTCTGGAACGCTCGACAGAGGGACTTGAGGCCTTTGTCCTTTGCGAAGCCTGCGAAATGCTGGCAACGCCTTGGGAGATGGAGTTGGCTGGGCCTGAAAGTCTTCATCCTCTTCTTGCACGGGGGGTGTAGCTTGTTGTTGTTGTTGGGGAGAGCTGGGGGAGTCTTGTAGTTGTGGGTGATCAGCCCACGATGCATCCTGAGCAATTGGCGTCAGTGGACGACCAATGCTGATGAGTTCGCTGTTCGTATGAACAGGCGATGATACCACGTCATGTTCGATCTGAGGAAGAACTTCATCATCATCTACATTGTCATCATGACCAATGTCTTCAGCAGCGGTGGGTTCAGCTGCTGGAATATCTTCAGCTTCATGAGCCTCTATGGAAGCAGGCTCATGGACTATCATTCTTCGTTCTTGATGTTCTGACGCTGGGCGAACCACTGAAATGGGTTCAACAACTAAGGGCTTTGTGGAAGCAGCCCTAGTCTTCTTCGTCTTGTGCTTCTTCTTGGAGGGAGTGGCATCAGAGGCTTCAGTGTTCTTCCTCTTTCTGGCTTCAGCCTCGGCAACCCTCGTCTTCTTTTGTTCTGAAGCGGTTGTGGTGACCTTTGGCTTCGAGCCAGTCATGCTGCTCGGGAAGATAATGCGAGGGGCTTCTTGGCTTGAAGGTGCAGGCTGGTCAGCAGGAAGCTTCTTCTTTTTCTTTGCAGCCATCCCGGGGTCAATGCCAGGACGGCCAAGTGACTTGCGCTTCTAAGCCTCATTGTAGGCAAGCACACACTTATCAGCCAAACTCTTCATGCGCTCACGAGAGCCTGAGCTTCTTGGCGCTTCTTCAGAAAAGCTTCTTTAAGCTCATGCAGCATGACCTTGAAGTTTCTGATGTCTTGAACACTGAGCTTCGCCACATGCTTCTTGAATTGAGCCTTCTGATAATCAATTTTGTTCTTCAGCTCAATGATGCGCTGAGCAAGAGCTAGCTCAGAAGCAATGGTGCTATTGAAAGAGACACTGAGGCCAATGGGAAGCTGTAAATCTTCAAAGCTGACATTGGGGGTGTCGAACCACTCATCAATGAAATTGCGGATGATGGCCACATCAAAGAGAGGCAAGTTGTTGAAGATTTCTGCTTCTTCCTTGCTCTTTATCAGCTGCTCAAGAGCATCATCAGCAAGATCTTCATCACTTGACAGATCAATGGGTTCTTCGCGCAGAATGGCGGCAGGAGTGAAGGCTTGATCAGTATGCCTGAAAAGTTGATTTTTCTTCTCCGTCTTCTTGGAGATGCGGGATTGATCTTCAGACTGCACACTGGCTTCAGGAGGTGCAGTGGCCAGTGGCTTCACACGAGAAGCTTTTGGAGGTGCAGCTGATGATGAAGCCTTAATTCTCTTTGGCTTCTGCAGCCTTGGAGGAGGAGCTGGGGCTTCATCAGAATCAGCCTCATTGTCAGAATGATCCACTTTGGCACCTTGTACCTTGATGTAGGAGATGAGACCATCAAGGTTTGCAAAGGGGCCAATTCTGTTTTCTTCAACTTCACGTGTGCCATCCTCACGGGGAGCAGAGGGGCCAGGATTGAAGTCTAATCCCCATGACTTCTTGTTTTCCTTTGCCGAAGCCTTAGCAAACTGGAGGTTGCGCTTGAAGAGATTGTCGTCACGACACCAGAGCAATGATGCTGGGTCGGCTTCTTCAGGCTATGGTCCATGGACCATGCAAGGATAGAATTCTTGCGCAATGGCTTCAGCTTTGTTCTTGGGGGGAAGGCCTCGATAGAGAATATCACCCCAAGGGCTCTTGATAGCATTTCTCTGCGTACTCCTGGGTGACGAACTTGTACTTGTACCACTGTTCAGCCCAATAGCGTCGAATCCATTGGATTCGAGTCTTGCATTGATTGTAATCTTCTTCAGGATCTGTTTTATACATTTTTGCCAGATCATCAGGCAGATCCTTTGAAGTTCCCCCACGACGTTGTCTGCCACCCTTCTTGACAGATTTCTCCGTAGCCATGAACTTCAAACTGAACGGTTTCAATATGTTCAAAGGCTTCAACGGCTTTTGCTTGCTGGTCAGACAGGAACTGGCTTCAGGAGAATTGATATGATGCTGTAAGTATTCTGCAAACGAATGCAGACTATGAGAACCAAGGGATTCTCCCACGGACATGTACCTGTGACAACATTAGAGATGCGAGGGAAGGGGAAGAGGTCATATGCATTCTCAGAAGATTTTGAAGATAAATCAGTTTGAAGACATTGACCTCATGATGCGAAGACATTCACTTATATGTGGTGAGTTGGTTCCAGATTTGTACCAATCCATGAATAAGTACAAGTGAGGAATCAAACTAGATAGGAAATCTAAGTGAATAGACTAGGCATTATAAGATGCAGACAGAATAGATCTAACATTGAGTAGGTAGAAACCACTTGCGGTAAGTAGGATGAATCTATGAAGATCAAAAAGGTGGTAAAAATAGAGTTATAATTACAGCACGACGAACTGCTAGATGGGAAGAATAGGAGACCGAGCAGTTCAGCCCACCGTGCCCTAACTTGGCGACGGAGGACACCTACGGCGACGGCGGAGAGGACGATGTCCGCGGCCGACGTGAGGACGGCGTCAGAGAAGTCGCGGCAACTAAGCGCTTCGTCGCCGGTGTCGTCGAGAGGTAGCGGTGGCGCTAGGGTTTTGACGAGGTGGAGAGGTGGAAGAAGGTTTTCATGACTGCAGGGGACACGTATTTATAAGTAGGTGTGCGGCACAGCGCAATTACGCAGGTGCCCCTGTCTGTTCACATCCGTGGGACACGTGGCAAGCATGCAACATACATAGAATTGTCCCATGTTCCCACGCCCGCTGAGTTTGTCGGATGTTCGTTCCGGCTTCTCCGGATATAGACAATAAAGATGAATCATTTAAATAGGACTTGATGTTTGTCTCTGTGTCTTCTGCTGACTAGGACGCAGAGAAGACATTCGACAGTTTCAATAGAATGCATATGATTTGGACAGATAGAGTTTGAGATAGAAAGCATAGAGGGGTTAGGGTCCGATCACATTCACTTAGTTCAAAAGATTCAACTTGAAGACATAGCTATAAGTGAATGTTGTAGAGGACAGAACGCTAGTATATATATATATATATGCAATCAAATCATCATAGTGTAGAAGATCATGAAGATAAATTGAAACTGAAGACAAACCAAATGTGAAGTCTTTGCAAAAGTAACGCCATGAGTGAAACACTTCAAATGGAGAAATTTGGTGGCGGCGTTACCCACCGTATAAGAAGTATTAGACCCAGACACGGCACACAATTATCGTGGTGCTCCGAAGTCAAATTCCATGTTAATGTATTCACACTCAGAGTGTAAATCTTCATTGATTGAAGATATACATTACTTTGTGTGTTGCACATCTAAGTCATCAACATGCATAAGTGTTAGGATGTGTGCCTGATCACAGGACATTAGAGGATTCCAAGATATTTAGCTCACACCGTAACTTGCAAAACCTTTTCTCATCCAAGGGCTTTGTGAAGATATCTGCCAGTTGCTCTTCAGTGTTGACGTGCATGATATCTATATCCTTCTTCATAACATGATCTCTTAGAAAGTGATGACGTATTTCAATGTGATTTGTCTTTGAGTGCTAGACTGGATTGTTGGCTATCTTGATGGCACTTTCGTTGTCACAGAAGAGAGGTACTTGTTTCAGGTTGATGCCATAATCCTTGAGAGTTTGCTTCATCCATAGAAGCTGAGCACAACAGGATCCAGTAGCAATGTATTCAGATTCAGCAGTTGAGAGTGATACACAGTTCTGCTTCTTTGAAGACCAACAGACAAGTGATCGACCAAGAAAATGACATGTGCCTGATGTAGACTTGTGATCCACCTTGTCACCAGCATAATTAGCATCCGAGAAACCAACCAAATCAAATTTTGAGCCCTTGGGATACCATAATTCGAGTGTTGGGGTGTAAGCCAAATATCGAAGAATTCGCTTCACAGCTAAGTGATGCGATTCCTTTGGTGCCGCTTGGAATCGAGCACACATGCAAACACTAAGCATAATATCTGGCCTAGATGCACATAAATAAAGCAAAGAACCAATCATGGAGCGGTATACCTTTTGATCGAACTCTTTACCATTGTCGTCGGGACCAAGATGGTGTTTGGTTGGCATTGGCGTCGTGTAGCCTTTGCAGTCTTCCATTCCAAACTTCTTCAGACAATCTTTGAGGTATTTTTCTTGAGATATGAAGATGCCATTTCGTTGCTGATGAATTTGAAGACCAAGGAAGAACTTCAGCTCACCCATCATGGACATTTGATATTACTCTTGCATCATGTACCCAAACTCATCACTGTACTTCTGGTTGGTGCAGCCGAAGATTATGTCATCCACATATATTTGGCATACAAACAGTTCGCCATCATATGTCTTCGTGAAGAGTGTGGGATCGAGGGATCCAGGTTTGAAGCCTTTGCTCTTCAGGAAGTCTTTGATTGTATCATACCAGGCACGAGGAGCTTGTTTGAGGCCATACAGTGCTTTGTTTAGCTTGTACACCATATCAGGATGTTTTGGATCTTCAAAGCCAGGTGGTTATGCAACATACACTTCTTCTTCAATCTTGCCATTGAGAAATGCACTTTTCACATCCATTTGATATAGCAAGATGTTGTGATGATTAGCATAGGCTAGCAGTATGCGAATAGCTTCAAGTCTAGCAACAGGAGCAAATGTTTCATCGAAATCAATTCCTTCAACTTGAGTATATCCTTGAGCCACAAGACGTGCTTTGTTTCTGACGACTTGACCATGCTCATCTTGTTTGTTCCGATATATCCATTTTGTGCCAATTATGTTATGCTTGCGAGGGTCAGGGCGCTTGACCAGTTCCCAAACATTATTCAGCTTGAGCTGTTGAAGTTCTTCTTGCATGGCTTGAATCCATTCAGGTTCCATAAAAGCTTCAGCAACTTTCTTGGGTTCTGATATTGATACAAATGAAAAATTCCCACAGAAATTTGCTAACTGTGTTGCTCTTGATCGAGTAAGAGGACCAGGTGCGTTGATGCTATCAATTATCTTCTCAATTTGTACTTCATTGCAACACAAGGATGAACTGGACAAAGACCTTGCTCATGCTGATCATTGTCATCATTGGAAGTATTGTCTTCGGTCTGACCATTGTCTTCAGGTTGGTTTGGTGCAGAAATGATAAGTTCCTCTTTAGGTTGTGCTTCAGAGGGCATGATCTCACCAGTTCCCATCAGCTTGATAGATTCACTAGAAGGAGCTTCATCAAGTGTGTTTGGCGGAAGCTCTCGTTGTGAACCATTGGTTTCATCAAATCGCACATCCACTGTTTCAATGATTTTGTAGTGGAAGAGGTTGAAGACTCTGTAAGAGTGCGAATCCTTTCCATAGCCAAGCGTGAAGCCTTCGTGAGCTTTGGGTTCAAATTTTGACTTGTGATGGGGATCCTTGATCCAGCACCTAGCACCAAAGACTCTGAAGTAGCTGACATTTGGCTTCTTGCCAGTAAGGAGCTCATAGGATGTTTTGCCCAGAAGCTTGTGGATGTAAACACAGTTGATGATGTGACATGCAGTATCAATTGCTTCAGGCCAGAATTTTCTTGGTGTCTTGTACTCGTCAAGCATTGTTCGAGCCATCTCAATGAGGGTTCTGTTCTTGCGCTCAACAATGCCATTTTGCTGAGGTGTGTAAGGAGCAGAAAATTCATGAGTGATTCCCATTGTATCCAGATATAGATCAAGTCAAGTGTTCTTGAATTCAGTGCCATTGTCACTTCTGATGTGCTTGATCTTGACGCCATAATTGTTCATTGCTCGATTGACGAATCGTCTGAAGACATCTTGTACTTCAGTCTTGAAGAGAATTATGTGCACCCATGTATATCTTGAGTAGTCATCAACAATGACGAAGCCATAGAGACATGTCGTTGTTGTGAGGGTGGAGTAGTGAGTAGGTCCAAATAAGTCCATGTGTAGCAGCTCGAAGGGTTGAGATGTTGTCATGACTGTCTTCGAGGGATGCTTGGCCCTTGTCATCTTCCCAGCTTCGCAAGCACCACACAAATGATCTTTCTTGAACTTGACACCTTTGATGCCTATGACATGCTTCTTCTTGACAAGAGTGTGCAAGTTCCTCATGCCAGCGTGCCCCAGCCTTCGATGCCAGAGCCAACATTCTGAAGCTTTTGCAAGAAGACATACGGCAAGCTGTGGACCTGCTGAGAAATCTACCATGTATAGATCACCTATCCTATACCCTTCAAAGACTAGAGACTTGTCAGATTCCATTAGTACAAGGCAACGATATTTTCCAAATATCACAATCATGTTTAAGTCACAAAGCATTGAGACAGACATTAAGTTGAATCCAAGGGATTCAACAAGCATCACTTTATCCATGTGTTGATCCTTTGAGATTGCAACTCTACCTAGACCCAATACCTTGCCTTTACCAGTGTCAGCAAATGTGATTTGACTCTTGTCGGATGGACGTAAGGTTGAGTCCATGAGAAGACTTCGATCACCAGTCATATGATTAGTGCATCCGCTGTCAATAATCCATTCTGAAGCTTTTGGTGACATGCCCTACAGTGCAGTTAGGAGGATAGGCTTCACAAGGTATGTTGTGAAGCATAAGCATTTGATGCACATGTGGATTATCACAGCATAGATGAAAGTTAGCACACAGTATGACAGGTAAGCGATTCATATGTGGAATACATAGTAAGTCATTTTATCATGCGTCCCTTTGTGTTTTAGGTCCCCAGTAATAATATCGGACACCTTTGATTGCTGGCTGGAGACCATGTTCTGCAAAAGAGAGTTAATTCTTCTTCACCACCCACATCTTTAGGGGTGGCTTGGAAGCAATGAGTCTAAGTGCAGCATCTGAGAATTTCGGCATTGGAGCCCTAGCAAATAGCCTTGCAGGAGATGAATAATACTCATATGAATAAGCAGAAAAGTTCTTAGTATTGTGAACATAGCGGTTTGAAGACACATGCTCATATTCATAAGTTTGAGTGTGATTTCCCTGCAAAACATTGGCGTTAGGGTGACTCAGGTGAGTCCTGTTTCCGTATGAAGCCGTTGGACCATGTGACGCCTTTGATCTGGGGTTTGTCTTCTTCCCTGGTGGTGTCATGACAACATTCACAGGAAGATTCTCAAGACAGCTTTTGGGAACCCAGATCTTCTTCATTGGCGGTCCATTCCTACAGTTAGTGCCAATATACCTGGCAAACACTTCACCATTCTGATTTTTGAACAGTTTATAGTTTGCATCAAAGGATTCATCAATGATTATAGGATTAGCACAGGTAAATCCAGATAAAGTGGATGGATCCACTGAAGGTTCCTTTGCAGCAACCCAAGTGGTTTTGGGATACTGCTCAGGCTTCCAGTAGGAACCATCAGCATTCATTTTCCTCTCGAACCCAACACCCTCTTTCCTAGGGTTTCGGTTCAGAATCTGCTTTTTGAGGACATCGCACAGTGTCTGATGCCCTTTCAGACTTTTGTACATCCCTGTTTCAAGCAATGTCTTCAACATAGCATTTTCATCAGCAATAGCAGTGGTATCCTCCACAGAGGGGTTAGTAACCACATCAGTAGGTGAAGACAATGAAACAGCAGCAGCAGTGGAACATTCAGCAACAGATGTAGCGTTATCACGCTCAATGCATTTTAAACATGGTGGTTCAAATTCATCCTGAGCGGGACTGATCTGTTGAGCACGAAGTGACTCATTCTCTTTTTGAAGATCTTCATGAGTCGCTTTCAATTTCTCAAGCTCTTGCTTCCTTTGAAGATAATCATAGGAGAGCTTTTCATATGTGGTTGAGAGCGTTTCATGAAGACTTTCAAGATCTTGGTACTTAGCATGAAGATTTTTTATGTCTTCTACTAAGGACTGTGAACGTGTCATTTCCGCGTCCAACAGGTCATCGCTTTTGTCTAACAGTTTTTGAGTATGTTCCATAGCCCTTTGTTGTTCAGTAGCAATTTTAGCAAGTGTTTTGTAGCTGGGTTTGGATTCACAATCAGAGTCATCTTCACTTGATGTTTGAAAGTAAGCATCGCATGATTTTACCTTGGCACCACGTGCCATGAAGCAGTAGGTGGGAGCAGGATCGTCCATGTCATCAGCTTCAGCGTTGGTGTGGAAGTCATTATCTTCAGTGTTGAAGATGGACTTGGCAACATAGGCTGTGGCTAGAGCCAGACTTGCAACGTCAAGGTCGGACTCCTCTCCAGATTCCACCTCCGCCTCCTCAGAAGCAGACTCCTCCTCTGAATCCATTTCCTTGCCAACAAAGGCACGAGCCTTGCCTGATGAGCTCTTCTTGTGTGATGAAGACTTGGAAGAAGACTTTGAGGATTTCTTCTTCTTCTTGTCATCAGAATCATATTCCTTGCTCTTCTTCTTCTTCTTCTCATTTTCCCATTGTGGACACTCAGATATGTAGTGACCAGGTTTCTTGCACTTGTGGCAGGTTCTCTTCTTGTGGTCATGAGTGGAAGCTTCATCATTCTTGGAGCTAGATCGTGAAGACTTTCTGAAGCCCTTCTTCTTGGTGAACCTCTGAAACTTCTTCACAAGCATGGCAAGTTCATTTCCAATGTCTTCAGGATCATCAGAACCACAGTCAGATTCTTCTTCAGAAAAGGAAACCACTTTTGCCTTCAAGGCCTGAGTTCGGCCATAATTGGGACCATAGATATCTCTTTTC
The DNA here is from genome assembly GCF_018294505.1 of Triticum aestivum. Taxonomy (NCBI): domain Eukaryota; kingdom Viridiplantae; phylum Streptophyta; class Magnoliopsida; order Poales; family Poaceae; genus Triticum; species Triticum aestivum. Next base: position 13,115 of record NW_025225215.1, on the reverse strand, counting down.
TCAGAAAGCTGGAACTCATGTGTGTTGAGCCTCTCAAGTATATCAGACGGATTGAGTGTCTTGAAGTCAGGACGTTCTTGTATCATGAGGGCAAGGGTGTCAAAGGAGCTGTCAAGTGATCTCAGCAGTGTCTTGACGATTTCATGCTTGGTGATCTCAGTGGCGCCAAGAGCTTGAAGCTCATTTGTGATGTCAGTTAGACGATCAAACATGAGCTGGACATTTTCATTGTCGTTTCTCTTGAAGCGGTTGAAGAGGTTGCGAAGAACACTGATCCTTTGATCTCTCGGTGTTGAGACGCCTTCATTGACCTTGGATAGCCAGTCCCAGACTAGCTTCGACGTTTCCAGAGCACTCACACGGCCATACTGTCCTTTGGTCAGATGACCACAGATAATGTTCTTTGCAGTCGAGTCCAATTGAATGAACTTCTTGACATCAGTAGGGGTGACACCTTCACCAGTTTTGGGAACGCCATTCTTGACGACATACCAGAGGTCGACATCAATGGCTTCAAGATGCATGCGCATCTTATTCTTCCAGTAGGGATATTCTGTTCCATCGAACACGGGGCAAGCAGTGGAGACTTTGATTATCCCTGCAGTCGACATAGCTAAACTCCATGTGGTTGAACCGAATCACACAGAACAAGGGAGTACCTTGCTCTGATACCAATTGAAAGTGCTAGTTATCGACTAGAGGGGGGTGAATAGGCGATTTTTATCAAAGTCTTCAAAACGTGGAAGTTTTGAAGACAAACAATAGAAATAACCTAATTGATATGCAGCGGAAGATAAACTACAACAAGCAAGACATAGTCAAGTATGCAATAGCGTTAACGTACGAAGACTAATAGCAGCTAGGTAGTAGGATCAGGATGGAAGATAGTATGAAGCCAATCAACAGTAGTAGTCAAGCAATGAAGTCAAACAGATACTCAGATAGGCAGTGACTTCACGAAGACGAACTTAAGTAAAGGATGGAAAGGGATAGAACCAGTTGCTTGTTGAAGACACAAGATTTGTTGGACCAGTTCCAGTTGCTGTGACAACTGTACGTCTGGTTGGAGCGGCTGAGTATTTAAACTCGAGGACACCCAGTCCCGGACACACAGTCCTCACCGTATTCTCCTTGAGCTAAGAACACACAGTCCTCGCCCAATCACTCTGGTAAGTCTTCAAGGGAGACTTCCGAACCTTCACAGACTTCGTTCACCGGTGATCCACAATGACTCTTGGATGCTCAGAACGCGACGCCTAACCGGCTAGAGGATTCACAGTCCTCAAGTGTAATAAGTCTTCAGGTCACACAGACAGAAAGACTTCATTGATGCCTAACACTCTTTGGCTCTGGGTGTTTGGGCTTTGTCCTCGCAAGGATTTTTCTCTCTCTCAAATGCTTCGAGGTGGGTTGCTCTCAAACGACAAAAGCCGTGTACAAACTCTGAGCAGCCACCAATTTATGGTGTAGGGGGTGGGCTATTTATAGCCACTAGGCAACCCGACCTGATTTGTCCAAAATGACCCTGGGTCACTAAGGAACTGACACGTGTTCCAACGGTCAGATTTCAAACACACGCGGCAACTTTACTTGGGCTACAAGTAAAGCTGACTCATCCAGCTCTGGATAAGGTTTGCTCTCATTGTCTTCGCTCGAAGACATAGGATTTGAGTTGAGCATCACTTCAGTCACTCTGACTTAGTTCACTTGGACCCCACTTAACAGTACGATGGTTCCTATGACTCAACAAAGAAGAAAAGGAAGCAACGAATCCACACAGTCTTCGCGTTCCATAGTCTTCACGCAATGTCTTCTCATGTCATAGTCTTCAATATGAATATCTTCTCATACCACCATTGTCTTCAATGTCTTCATATATTTTTAGGGGTCATCTCCGGTAGGTAAACCAAATCAATGAGGGACACTTCCTGCGTTATCCTGCAATTCTCACAAACGCATTAGTCCCTCAACCAACTTTGTCGTCAATACTCCAAAACCAACTAGGGGTGGCACTACATGCACTTACAGTCATCACGGTCTTCTTCTTCCACCGGCATTCGGTCGCCGGAGCCATCATGGTCATGACTTTCCTCCTCCATTGTTCGATCACTGTAGCATGCTTCCTCTCCTTCCAGACCATCAGTGTCATTGAGAAATAACAACAACACATCACGTCCATCGCGGATTATGTCCCCCAATATCTCTTCTCATTCGAAGTCTCTTTGTTGATCCATAGTTTCTGCAAATATTACAACATGGCAATTAATATACAAACATGAGAGATGGATATATTAATAGTGGCAAACATAGACCTAGCTAGCTAATCACAACAAGGAATATTCATTAGTGACCTCAACGCTTCTACGGTTTTGGGTGGCCTCGACAACGCTCTTTTAACTTGGTAAATTTGGGTGGCCTCGACGCTTCTAGGGTTTTGGGTGGCCTCGGCAACGCTCCTAGGGTTTGTCCTGGACCACCTCTCTCATGAATGTCCGACGTACAGACCGCCTATCTCATAAATGTCAAACAAGGGATTTAACAAGATGGCGCCATTCTGGATGTGCAGGTCCCTAATTTTCCAGATCTCATCTACCCTTCTATATGTCATGTTGTATAGTGTCAAAGGATTCAACAAAATCATAGCTTCATCATTAGCCGGAAGAAACAGGCGCATGATGGTACCCAAAGTTATTTTGGAACGGAGTCCAGAGAGGATAATTCGCTTTTTGGTACGAAGTTCAGCAAGAGCCTTTCGAATATCGCTATTAAGAAGGCCTTTGCTAAACTTCATACCAAAAGGCGAATTATCCTATTAGGACTCCTTTTCGAAATAACTTTGGAGAGCTTCATACCATCATGCGCTTGTTACTTCCGGCTAATTATGAAACAATGGATTTCTTCAATACTTTAACACAAGAGAACGTGCACATATAGAATGGTAGATGAGATCAGGAAAAATATGGATCAACTTAATTATGCACATCCATAATGAGGGCATTTTTGATAAATATCTTATAAATCTCGAGAGAGTTTGTCGGGTAGGGACGGGAGGGGGTAGGAGATCGACAACGTTTTTTTCTAGGGTTTGGGTGTCCTTGAGAGTTGATCGAGCGAGAGGGGTTTGATCGACGTCCCCCTCTTGACCCCTCGGCGATCCTCAATCCTCGACCCCTCGGCGACCCTTGACCCTCTACCCTAGTTCCTGACCCTCGACTGCTCGGCGATCCTCGACACCCTCATTCCCGATAAAAAAATAAGAAGAGGAAGAAGAAGAAAAAAGAGGAGGAGAAGAAGAAGAAATAGAAGAAAAAAAGAGGAGGAGAAGAGGAAAAAATAGAAGAAAAAGAAGAAGAAAAAATAGAAGAAAAAAAAGAGGAGAAGAAGAAAAAATAGAATTTTTTTGTATTTTTTCTTCTTCTCCTCTATTCCTTCTTCTTCTTCTATTCTTCTTCCTCTTCTTATTTTTTTTTTCTCCTCTTCTTCTCCTTCTTCTTCTCCTTCCAACGTCTCGATGACCCACGACC
>NW_025225215.1:8346-9459 GCF_018294505.1 Triticum aestivum | reverse complement strand
CCCCTCGACCCTTCGACGATCCTTGACACCTCAGCGACCCTCGACCCCTCGGCGACCCTCGACCCTCTACCCTAGTTCCCGACCCTCGACCGCTCTGCGATCCTCGACACCCTCGTTCCCGATAAAAATTAAGAAGAGGACGAAGAAGGAAAAAAAGAGGAGAAGAAGAAGAAGAAAAAATAGAAGAAAGAAAAACAGGAGAAGAAGAAGGAATAGGAGAAGAAGAAAAAAATAGATGTTTTTTATATTTTTTCTTCTTCTCTTCTACTCCTTCTTCTTCTCTTTTTTTTCTTCTATTTTTTTCTTTTTCTCCTCTATTCGTTCTTCTTCTCCTCTTTTACTTTTCTTCTTCTTCCTCTTCTTATTTTTTTCTCCTCTTCTTCCTCTCGCTTCTTCTCGTTCTTCTTCTCCTTCTTCCTCGAGCAAACTTAATATGAGTTTTAATATAGAGCATTCATAGAGCAAGATCATCATGAACAAAAATATCACACTAATTTCTATGAAAAAAATTCCACAAACATCACATCTCGTCTCCACAAAACATATCATACATCTCATTTCATCCAAACAAATTCTTTGCATATTCTTTGCATATGAACATACATACATTTTTTTCTTAAATGTAACATATATGAACATTTTCTTAAATGTGCATATGAACATTTTCTTAAATGAGCATATGAACATACATATCACCAAGAAAATATACCTTTTCTTTGCATATGAACATACATCCATATTCAAAATGTTCATATTCTACAATCTTAACCCAAAAATTCAAAAAAAGAGCATTATACAGCATATATAGAGAACATACATACATACATCGTAACAAAAAAAGAAAAATAGGCCACCGGTGGTCGGCGAGGGCGAGGTCGGGGACGGCGATGATGGTTGGCGGTGGCGCTTACGGGTGGCGTGCGGGGACGGTGATGAGAAGGGGCTCACAGCATTGTCATAGGCAAGGTCGGCGACGGCGACGGCGGGGGCGAGCCTCGGCGACGACTGGCGCGGGCGACGGCGACGGCGGGGGCGGCGGGTGGTGGTGGGGCAGCCTTGTGGCGTCGATGTCGTCGGCGGCGTTAGGGGGCAAATGCGAGATGAGAACTAAAA
>NW_025225215.1:0-5521 GCF_018294505.1 Triticum aestivum | reverse complement strand
AAAAGAAAATGATAAAAACTTCAAAAATTAAAACCCTTCGAGATGTAGTTATGTTACTACATCTATTAGTTAGGGAAATTTAAAAACATAAATTTGGACATGTTTGCAAAAAAGTGTTATGAAAAAGTAAAACGGCCATATCTTCTGCATACGATGTCGAAAAAAGCATAATATATCAAAAAATCAGCACAAAAATTCGCACCCTATTTGGACCGTCGTAGGCTTGTTTGCAAATTTTTAGAATCCTCAAATTCTGAAAGGAAAAAAAGATATGCTCAAATTTCAGTTTTTTTGACTTTTTATTAAATCTAGTCAAATTGTGGTCAAACTATGGTCAAACTACTTATTTAAGAAGTATTAGTGTTAATAAATAATTATTTTTTTGTTTTTTACTTTTGGTGAAACTGTGGTCAAACTATGGTCAAATATGGTCAAACTGTGCTCAAACTATGGTCAAATCTGGTCAAACTACTTATTCAAGAAATGTTAGTGTTACTAAATAATTATTGTTTTTTAGAATAATAGTTTCAAACTCAAACGGTGATTAATGCTCAAGTTCGACTCCTAAGGGTTAATAGGATTGACAGCTTAGTATTGTCTAGAAAATAACAAGTGCAGACTTGGAAACTAGGGGGAATAGAACTCGAAAGTTAAGCGTGCTCACGCTGGAGAGAGAATGGGTGACTGGCTGGGAAGTTAGATGATTTGTTATGAGTGGTTCATAATTGAGCAGTGATGAGGGGCGATTAGAGTGGGTGATTAGAGATTGAATTGTCAAATAATTCAAAATTTTGAAAATAAGAAAAAATCATTTTTTTCAAAAAAAAAACCTTTAGTCCCTACCAACCGGGACTAAAGGTGGAGCTCCAGAGAGCGGCCACGTGGAGGACCTTTAGTCCCTCTTCGTAACACAACCGGGACTAGGGGGGCCTTTAGTCTCGACCCTTTTGTCCCGGTTCTAGAACCGAGAATAAAGGCCCTTTAGAACCGGGACAAAAGGCCCGTTTTCTACTAGTGATAGATTCATAATGGCTAATCGAACGTTTTCCGGTAGAAGCCCCCTCAATGCAACCAAAAGCAGTTGTGTTATAATCACTTGTAGTCATGAGACTTTAGGTTCTGAAACTTTTTCTCTCGCATATTTATATTCCCTTTATATTCGACGAGAAGTCAGACGGGACCTTCATATTGAGCAGGCATTCAAACAAGATTTTGTTCTCTTTTTTGGTAAGAGCGTAGCTGGCAGGACCTTCATACTCCTTTGGAGGCATGCCGTCTTTTCCGTGCAAACGTTGTAGGTCCTCCCATGCCTCCGGTGTATCTTTTGTCTTCCCATACATGCCCAAGAAGCCTAGCAGGTTCACGCAAAGGTTCTTCGTCACGTGCATCACGTTGATTGAAGAGCAGACCTCTAGGTCTTTCCAGTAGGGTAGGTCCCGAAATATAGATTTCTTCTTCCACATGGGTGCGTGTCCCTCGGCGTCATTCGGAACAGATAGTCCGTCGGGACCCTTTCCAAAGATTACTTTTAAATCATTGACCATAGAAAGTACATGATCACCGGTACGCATGGTGGGCTTCTTCCGGTGATCTGCCTCGCCTTTGAAATGCTTGCCTTTCTTTCAACATTGATGGTTGGTCGGAAGAAATCGACGATGCCCCAGGTACACATTCTTCCTGCATTTGTCCAGCTATATACTTTTTGTGTCATCTAAGAAGTGCGTGCATGTGGTATCCCTTGTTTGTCTATTCTGAAAGGTTACTAAGAGCGGGCCAATCATTGATGGTTACAAACAACAACGCATGCATGTCAAATTCCTCCTGTTTTGTGCTCATCCCACACACGTACACCGTTTTCATTCCACAGTTGTAAAATTTCTTCAACTAATGGCCTTACGTACTCATCATTGTCGTTGTCGGGTTGCTTAGGGCCTTGGATGAGAACTAACATCATAATGAACTTCCGCTTCATGCACAGCCAACGAGGTGTTGGAAATATGCCCTAGAGGCAATAATAAATTAGTTATTATTATATTTCCTTGTTCATGATAATCATTTATTATCCATGCCATAATTGTATTGAAAGGAAACTCAGATACATGTGTGGATACATAGACAACACCATGTACCTAGTAAGCCTCTGTTGACTAGCTCGTTGATCAATAGATGGTTACGGTTTCCTAACCATGGACATTGGATGTCGTTGATAACGGGATCACATCGTTAGCAGAATGATGTGATGGACAAGACTCAATCCTAAGCCTAGCACAAAGATCGTGTAGTTCGTATGCTAAAGCTTTTCTAATGTCAAGTATCATTTCCTTAGACCATGAGATTGTGCAACTCCCGGATACCGTAGGAATGCTTTGGGTGTACCAAACGTCACAATGTAACTGGGTGGCTATAAAGGTGCACTACAGGTATCTCCAAAAGTGTCTGTTGGGTTGGCACGAATCGAGACTGGGATTTGTCACTCCGGTAAACGGAGAGGTATCTATGGGCCCACTCGGTAGGACATCATCATAATGTGCACAATGTGACCAAAGAGTTGATCGCGGGATGATGTGTTATGGAACGAGTAAAGAGACTTGCCGGTAACGAGATTGAACAAGGTATCGGTATATCGACGATCGAATCTCGGGCAAGTACAATACCACTAGACAAAGGGAATTGTATACGGGATCGATTGAGTCCTTGACATCATGGTTCATCCGATGAGATCATCGTGGAACATGTGGGAGCCAACATGGGTATCCAGATCCCGCTGTTGGTTATTGACCGGAGAACGTCTCGGTCATGTCTACATGTCTCCCGAACCCGTAGGGTCTACACACTTAAGGTTCGATGACGCTAGGGTTATAAAGGAAGTTTGTATGTGGTTACCGAATGTTGTTTGGAGTCCCGGATGAGATCCCGGATGTCGCGAGGAGTTCCGGAATGGTCCGAAGGTAAAGATTTATATATGGGAAGTCCTGTTTAGGTCACCGGAAAAGTTTCAGGTTTTATCGGTAACGTACCGGGACCACCGGGAGGGTCCCGGGGGTCCACCAAGTGGGGCCACCGGCCCTGGAGGGCTGCATGGGCCAAGTGTGGGAGGGGACCAGCCCTAGGTGGGCTGGTGCGCCCCCCCCCCCCCACAAGGGCCCAAGGCGCCTAGGGTTTGGGGAGGGGGTTCTTCCACCTAACTTGGGGGGCAAGTTTCCCCCTCTCCCCCCTTGGCCGCCACCCTTAGATGGGATTGGGGCTGCCGCACCCCTTGGGGTAGAAACCCTAGAGGGGGCGCACCCCCCTCCCTCTCCCCTATATATACTTGAGGGTTTTGGGGCTGCCAACACATGAGTTTGACCTCTCCTTGGCGCAGCCCTACCTCTCTCCCTCCTCCTCTCCCGCGGTGCTTGGCGAAGCCCTACAGGATTGCCACGCTCCTCCACCACCACCATGCCATTGTGCTGCTGCTGGACGGAGTCTTCCTCAACCTCTCCCTCTCTCCTTGCTGGATCAAGGCGTGGGAGATGTCACCGGGTTGTACGTGTGTTGAACGCGGAGGTGCCGTCCGTTCGGCACTAGGATCTCCGGTGATTTTGATCACGACGAGTACGACTCCTTCAACCCCGTTCTCTTGAACGCTTCCGCTTAGCGATCTACAAGGGTATGTAGATGCACTCTCCTTTCCCTTGTTGCTGGTTTCTCCATAGATAGATCTTGGTGACACGTAGGAAAATTTTGAATTTCTGCTACGTTCCCCAATAGGAGGAAGGTTATAGATACATAGAGTCACGGGCCAGTGTTGTGATTGCTGTTGTGCTCCCCAAAAGGATTAATGCCATCCACGCTTAAACCAAACCATATGTTCCTTGCGTCACCTACAAACTCCTCCCAGTACTTTCTCTCGATTTTTCTCCACTGCGACCCGTCAGCGGTTGCTCTCAACTTCCCGTCTTTCTTACGGTCCTCTCTGTGCCATCGCATCAACTTGGCATGCTCTTTGTTTCTGAACAGGCGTTTCAACCGTGGTATTATAGGAGCATACCACATCACCTTAGCAGGAACCCTCTTCCTGGGGCGCTCGCCGTCAACATCACCAGGGTCATCTCGTCTGATCTTATACTGCAACGCACCGAATACTGGGCATGCGTTCAAATCCTTGTACGCACCGCGGTAGAGGATGCAGTCATTAGGGCATGCATGTATCTTCTGCACCTACAATCCTAGAGGGCATACGACCTTCTTTGCTACGTACGTACTGTCGGGCATTTCGTTATCCTTTGGAAGATTCTTCTTCAATATTTTCAGTAGCTTCTCAAATCCTTTCTCAGGCACACCATTTTCTGCCTTCCACTGCAGCAATTCCAGTACGGTACCTAGCTTTGTGTTGCCATCTTCGCAATTGGGGTACAACCCTTTTTTGTGATCCTCTAACACGCGATCAAACTTCAGCTACTCCGTTTCACTTTCGCACTGTCTCTTTGCATCAACAATGACCCGGCGAAGATCATTATCGGGCAGATCATTTGGTTCCTCTTGATCTTCAGCTTCCCCCAATGTAGCATCTTCAGCTTCCCCTGATGCAGCATCTTCAGCTTCCCCCGTTGCAGCATCACCGTATTCAGGGAGCACACAGTTGTCAATTGTCATCATCTTCTTCTTCTTCGTTGTCTTCCATCGTAACCCCTCTTTCTCCGTGCTTGGTCCAAACATTATAGTGTGGCATGAAACCCTTATAAAAAAGGTGGGTGTGAAGGCTTTTCGAGTTAGCGTAAGACCTCGTATTGCCACATATAGAGCATGGACAACACATAAAACCATTCTGCTTGTTTGCCCCAGCCACTGCAAGAAAATTATTCACGCCCTTAATGTACTTGGAGGTGCGTCTGTTACCATACATCCATTGTCGTATCATCTCTGCGTAGATCATGAATAGATAACTGACCAAATGAATAGAAGTTCATCATCACACTAAAACCAAAGTACATACATAGTTCTCATTGAACAACATATAGCTCTCCAGAGCATCTAATTAAACCATACATTGAAACTATGTAAAACATTTCAATGCAACAAGAAATGCGATCATAACCGCAACCAAGGTAACAATTGATCCAACGGCATAATGATACCAAGCCTTAGTATGAATGGCATATTTTCTAATCTTTCTAATCTTCAAGCGCATTGCATCCATCTTGATCTTGTGATCATCGACGACATCCGCAACATGCAACTCCAATATCATCTTCTCCTCCTTAACTTTTTCAATTTTTCCTTCAAGTAATTGTTTTCTTCTTCAACTAAATTTAACCTCTCGACAATAGGGTTGGTTGGAATTTCCGGTTCACATACCTCCTAGATAAAAAAAATTGTGTCACTTTGCTCGGCATAATTGTCATAAACACTAAATGAAACTAATAGTTATAAAAGAAAATATATATGCCACATCTGAATCGTAGACAGGACGAGGGCCGACGGAGGCGGATACCAAAACCATAGCACTATATAATAACAAACAATAATAAGTAAGAAAACT
>NW_025225214.1:34232-34824 GCF_018294505.1 Triticum aestivum | reverse complement strand
TTTAGTAGCCCCAACACATTGAAGCCTATGGATCCTTCCTTTCAATATAGAAATCAATATAGAAGTACTTGGCCCAGATTGACCAAACGAAAAGGACTAAACCAAACCAAGAAAAGGACGCAATCCTTCCTTTAGTTTGCTCATTCGCTTAATTAGTTACATCGAAGATCTAGACAGAAGGTCATGTGTTCAATTCCCACAATGTTGATTTATTTTGACCCAATTATTTTTCGCGGTCTCTATGAAAGCCCATAAAAGGCCCATCAACATAGAAGTACCTGGCCCAAATTGACCGAACGAAAAGGACTAAACCAAACCAATAATACCTATTCCCTTTAATAGTAGGATAATTCCTTTTTTAATTTAGTAGCCCAACACATTGAAGCCTATGGATCCTTCCATTCAATATAGAAATCAACATAGAAGTACCTGGCCTAGATTAACCAAACGAAAAGGACTAAACCAAACCAAGAAAAGGACGCAATCCTTCCTTTAGTTTGCTCATTCGCTTAATTAGTTACATCGAAGATCTAGACAGAAGGTCCTGTGTTCAATTCCCACAATGTTGATTTATTTTGACCCAATTATTTTT
>NW_025225214.1:33173-34222 GCF_018294505.1 Triticum aestivum | reverse complement strand
CAAACCAAGAAAAGGACGCAATCCTTCCTTTAGTTTGCTCATTCGCTTAATTAGTTACATCGAAGATCTAGACAGGAGGTCCTGTGTTCAATTGCCACAATGTTGATTTATTTTGACCCAATTATTTTTCGCGGTCTCTATGAAAGCCCATAAAAGGCCCGTCAACATAGAAGTACCTGGCCCAGATTGACCAAACGAAAAGGACTAAACCAAACCAAGAAAAGGACGCAATCCTTACTTTAGTTTGCTCATTCACTTAATTAGTTACATCGAAGATCTAGAGAGAAGGTCCTGTGTTCAATTCCCACAATGTTGATTTATTTTGACCCAATTATTTTTCACGGTCTCTATGAAAGCCCATAAAAGGCCCATCAACATAGAAGTACCTGGCCCAGATTGACCAAACGAAAAGGACTAAACCAAACCAAGAATACCTATTCCCTTTAATAGTAGGATAATTCCTTTTTTAATTTAGTAGCCCCAACACATTGAAGCCTATGGATCCTTCCTTTCAACATAGAAATCAACATAGAAGTACCTGGCCCAGATTGACCAAACGAAAAGGACTAAATCAAACCAAGAAAAGGATGCAATCCTTCCTTTAGTTTGCTCATTCGTTTAATTAGTTACATCGAAGATCTAGACAGAAGGTCATGTGTTCAATTCACACAATGTTGATTTATTTTGACCCAATTATTTTTCGCGGTCTCTATGAAAGCCCATAAAAGGCCCATCAACATAGAAGTACCTGGCCCAAATTGACCGAACGAAAAGGACTAAACCAAACCAAGAATACATATTCCCTTTAATAGTAGGATAATTCCTTTTTTAATTTAGTAGCCCCAACACATTGAAGCCTATGGATCCTTCCTTTCAATATAGAAATCAACATAGAAGTACCTGGCCTAGATTAACCAAACGAAAAGGACTAAAGCAAACCAAGAAAAGGACGCAATCCTTCCTTTAGTTTGCTCATTCGCTTAATTACTTATATCGAAGATCTAGACAGAAGGTCCTGTGTTCAATTCCCACAATGTTGATTTATTTTG
>NW_025225214.1:29269-29919 GCF_018294505.1 Triticum aestivum | reverse complement strand
GAAGATCTAGACAGGAGGTCCTGTGTTCAATTCCCACAATGTTGATTTATTTTGACCCAATTATTTTTCGCGGTCTCTATGAAAGCCCATAAAAGGCCCGTCAACATAGAAGTACCTGGCCCAGATTGACCAAATGAAAAGGACTAAACCAAACTAAGAAAAGGACACAATCCTTCCTTTAGTTTGCTCATTCGCTTAATTAGTTACATCAAAGATCTAGACAGAAGGTCATGTGTTCAATTCCCACAATGTTGATTTATTTTGACCCAATTATTTTTCGCGGTCTCTATGAAAGCCCATAAAAGGCCCATCAACATAGAAGTACCTGGCCCAGATTGACCAAACGAAAAGGACTAAACCAAACCAAGAATACCTATTCCCTTTAATAGTAGGATAATTCCTTTTTTAGTTTAGTAGCCCCAACACATTGAAGCCTATGGATCCTTCCTTTCAATATAGAAATCAACATAGAAGTACCTGGCCCAGATTAACCAAACGAAAAGGACTAAACCAAACCAAGAAAAGGACGCAATCCTTCCTTTAGTTTGCTCATTCGCTTAATTAGTTACATCGAAGATCTAGACAGAAGGTCCTGTGTTCAATTCCCACAATGTTGATTTATTTTGACCCAATTATTTTTCGCGGTCTCT
>NW_025225214.1:16271-29205 GCF_018294505.1 Triticum aestivum | reverse complement strand
TAACCAAACGAAAAGGACTAAACCAAACCAAGAAAAGGACGCAATCCTTCCTTTAGTTTGCTTATTTGCTTAATTAGTTACATCGAAGATCTAGACAGAAGGTCATGTGTTCAATTCCCACAATGTTGATTTAATTTGACCCAATTATTTTTCGCAGTCTCTATGAAATCCCATAAAAGGCCCATCAACATAGAAGTACCTGGCCCAGATTGACCAAACGAAAAGGACTAAACCAAACCAAGAATACCTATTCCCTTTAATAGTAGGATAATTCCTTTTTTAATTTAGTAGCCCCAACACATTGAAGCCTATGGATCCTTCCTTTCAATATAGAAATCAACATAGAAGTTGTGACACCTCGATTCAATCGTACACTAATCATGCACGCAAACATGTACGATCAAGATCAGGGACTCACGGGAAGATATCACAACACAACTCTAAAAACATAAATAAGTCATACAAGCATCATAATACAAGCCAGGGGCCTCGAGGGCTCGAATACAAGTGCTCGATCATAGACAAGTCAGCGGAAGCAACAATATCTGAGTACAGACATAAGTTAAACAAGTTGACATAAGATGGCTAGCACAAACTGGGATACAGATCGAAAGAGGCGCAGGCTTCCTGCCTGGGATCCTCCTAACTACTCTTGGTCGTCGTCAGCGGCCTGCACGTAGTAGTAGGCACCTCCAGTGTAGTAGGAATCATCGTCGACGGTGGCGTCTGGCTCCAGGACTCCAGGGTTGCGACAACCAGGTAGAAGGGAAAGGGGAAAAGAGGGAGAAAAGCAACCGTGAGTACTCATCCAAAGTACTCGCAAGCAAGAAGCGACACTACATATGCATGGGTATATATGTAAAGGGCCATATCGGTGGACTGAACTGCAGAATGCCAGAATAAGAGGGGGATAGCTAATCCTGTCGAAGACTACGCTTCTGGCAGCCTCCGTCTTGCAGCATGTAGAAGAGAGTAGATTGAAGTCCTCCAAGTAGCATCTCCAAGTAGCATCTCCAGTAGCATCGCATAGCATAATCCTACCCGGCGATCCTCCCCTCGTCGCCCTGTGGAAAAGCGATCACCGGGTTGTCTGTGGAACTTGGAAGGGTGTGTTTTATTAAGTATCCGGTTCTAGTTGTCATAAGGTCAAGGTACAACTCCAAGTCGTCCTGTTACCGAAGATCACGGCTATTCGAATAGATTAACTTCCCTGCAGGGGTGCACCACATAACCCAACACGCTCGATCCCATTTGGCCAGACACACTTTCCTGGGTCATGCCCGGCCTCGGAAGATCAACACGTCGCAGCCCCACCTAGGCACAACAGAGAGGTCAGCACGCCGGTCTAAACCTAAGCGCACAGGGGTCTGGGCCCATCGCCCTTAGCACACCTGCACGTTGCGTACGCGGCCGGTGAGCAGACCTAGCAACCTCCATTACAAAGGAAGTTGCGTTAACGCAGTCCAACCCGGCGCGCACCGCTCAGTCGCTGACGTCACGAAGGCTTCGGCTGATACCACGACGCCGGGATACCCATAACTACTCCCACGTAGATGGTTAGTGCATATAGACCAAATGGCCAGACTCAGATCAAATACCAAGATCTCATTAAGCGTGTTAAGTATCCGCGAACGCCGAACAGGGCCAGGCCCACCTGTCTCCTAGGTGGTCTCAACCTGCCCTGTCGCTCCGCCACAAAGTAACAGTCGGGGGCCGTCGGGAACCCAGGCCCACCTCTACCGGGATGGAGCCCCCTGTCCTTTCAGCCCCCTCATCAGAATCACTTGCGGGTACTCATCGAGCTGACCCGACTTTAGTCACCATCTGTATAGTATGTATGTATGTATAGTATATACCCGTGATCACCTCCCGAGTGATCGCGGCCCAATAGTATAGCAAGGCAGACTGACAAGAATGTAGGGCCAATGATGATAAACTAGCATCCTATACTAAGTATTTAGGATTGCAGGTAAGGTATCAACAGATGTAGCAACAATGTCAGGCTATGCATCAGAATAGGATTAACGAAAAGCAGTAACATGCTACACTACTCTAATGCAAGCAGTATAGAGGAGAATAGGCGATATCTGGTGATCAAGGGGGGGGCTTGCCTGGTTGCTCTGGCAAGTAGGATGGGTCGTCAACACCGTAGTCGAACTGGGGGTCGCCGGCAGTCTCGGGGTCTACCGGAAAGAAGTAACGGAAGGGGAACATAGTAAATAACAGAGCAATCAAAGCATCACAAAGCATAACATGGCAATACGCGGTGCTAGGTGTGCCCTAACGCAGTAGTATGTGATACCGGCGAAGGGGGGAAACATCCGGGAAAGTATCCCGGCGTTTCGCGTTTTCGGACAGATGAACCGGAGGTGAAATCTTGCATGTTTACTATGCTAGGGACATGTGGCTAACAAAGGGGCTGCGTATTCGGATTCGTCTCGTCGTTCTGAGCAACTTTCATGTACAAAACATTTTCATCCGAGTTACGGTTTATTTTATATTAATTTTCAAAGTTTATACATTTCCTAAATTTTTTTTAATTCGAATTAAAAGCAGAAAATACTGTTGTCACCTAGTGCTACTCTAGCCATAGTGTATGACGGTGGGGCCAGTGGGTTGGGTTGACCCAGTCAAAGGTTGATTGGTCAACATATGAATAGTGTTGGGGGCCACATGTCATTGACACTAGTTGTATGTAGGGATTTGTTTAGACGGTTAATTAAATGGGACCCTTATCTCATCTGTACATAGACTAAGATTTTCCAGTAATTGATCCCTTAATCTAATCTACCTCTAATCTAAATAGGCCGGCCACCGTGGGCAGTAGCAAGTCAATGCATGGCTAGACACACGCACGCACTGGAGTGGATGGCGGCTCAGTATGCAGTAGTAGAAAGAAGTAGCAGTAGTGAGCAGTACAAGCAACAGAGCAGAAAAGTAGCTGCAATGACAAGCCGTAGGCAGTGTGCAAGCGGGCGTCGTGCGGTCGCCGCGAGGGCGCATGGTAGGGAGCGAGGCGAGGGCGCGGCCGGGCAGAGCGGCCGTGGTCGGGCAAGGCGCGGGCAGCAGCAGGGCGCGGTCCGGGCACGAGCGCCACGCGCGAAGGCATGGCCGGGGCGCACGGGGGCCGAAGGGCAGTAGCGGCGGTGGCGGGGCAGTAGCAGGCGGACGGCAGTAGCAGCAAACATCGCAGCAGCAACAGAAGGTAGCAGTAGCAGTGTGAGAGCAGCAGAGAAGCTGCGACAGAGAGCAGTGGCAGCAAGCACGCACGTACATGTGCGCGGGAGCTCGGACGAGCTCGGGGACGGCGACTACGGCAACGAATCGAGGGGGAAAGCAGGGAGGAATCTGGAACGAGCACACAGTGAGCCTGTAGGTGTGCATAGCGGGCTCGGGGGAGGCTCGGAGGCGACGAGTTCCGGCAATGGCGTCGGCGGTGCAGAGAAGGGGAACGACTCGATCCGAT
The DNA here is from genome assembly GCF_018294505.1 of Triticum aestivum. Taxonomy (NCBI): domain Eukaryota; kingdom Viridiplantae; phylum Streptophyta; class Magnoliopsida; order Poales; family Poaceae; genus Triticum; species Triticum aestivum. Next base: position 25,739 of record NW_025225214.1, on the reverse strand, counting down.
CGAAGCAGAGGCACTCGGCCCGCGTTCTTCGGCGTAGAGGAAGCAGAGGAGGCGGGAGGAGCTTCTGGCGCAGTCCTAGGGGACGGGGAGGGCAGTGGCCATGGGATCGACGACGGCCATGGCGATGACAGCGTTGGGCACGTCCAGAACGGGACGAGGGAGCGAGGGGAGGGGCGAATGGAGGCTAGGGTTTGCAGGGGGGTCAACGACAACGACTTTATAGGCGGGGGTAGGGGGCGGATGGCTGCACGCACGGCCATCGCCGGCGGATGGCCGCCACGGCGCCTTTGCCTCCTGTAGCGAGAGGTGGGAGGCAAGTGGGGGTTAGCCTGGGCCGTTTTGCTAGATGGGCCAAGGGGCCCAGTAGATTAGGTTCCTTTTCTCTTTTACTAGTAACTTTCCATTTACCTTTTGTTTATTTATTTAGCTACTGTTTTGTACTTTCTTTTTGCATCAAAATACTTTTCTTTAAATTTAAAACCTTGCCATATAATTTCTATGGATTATTTTGCACTACCAGAAAAAAAGTTTGGGTTCAAAATAATTTATTAAGTTTGAGTTTATATTTAAATGGGATAAAAAGGTGCTGTTGGTCCACTGTTTTAATATTGAAGGGCAATTTTATATTTTGAAAAATATTAATTATTTCATGAAAAATTGTTACTGAATATTTTCCACCCACCGCACATTTTTCTTTTAACGTTTGAAGAAATAATAATTTTACTTTATTTTAAATTTGAATTTGAATCGGGTTTGAATCAACACGAGATTATCAACACTAATCGTGGTGACGTGGCATCATTATTAGAGGTTTACTACAGCTTGATTATCCGGGTGTGAAAAATCTCCTCCACTACAAGAAATCTCGTCCCGAGATTTAAGCGGTGGAGTAAGGGGGGAGGTGCTGGTAGCGAAAAACCTAACGAGTCTTCTCGGTCTTGGCTGCCCTTTCGAAAAGGTTGATCCTTTTCATTGATGTATTCATTTCTCTGCTTCAAGTCATCATGATGAAGTCGACATCCTTTCTTTGGGAATTCCATCGTACTTCCAAAAGAATAAAGGGTGGGTATTCCCGGGGAACGAACCTCTTCAAGGTTAACTATCTGGTCAATAACATCGGCGAAGGTGGTGGGAAGTAACTATCGAATTGAAACTTAAGAAAGTATCGAGAGCAAAGTAAGGAGGTATCATGGGAAGTTTCGAGCGGGCAGGCAATCGTTTGATGCCTGTTACAAGGCGTGAAAGGGGTTCAGAGCAACGGGAATAATCAGTGTGTCTGATACCAGAATAGATCACTAGGAAGGCGGCTCGTGATCTTTCATATGAAGCCGAGCATGAGGATTAGCTTTAGGAATAGTGGTGTACAGGAGAGTCAGGTTTCGATCCTGTGGAACTGTGGGTTATGGGCCCAGCATGTGGGTTAAAAGTATTAAGGGCGGAGACGTCTTGCGTGATCATGCAAGCAAGGTATGTAAGAGGATAGCCTATCAGTTATGTCGGCATCAACATCAGTACCAAGGGAGAGGGACAAAGAGAACCATTTTCCTGCTCATTGAACGAGGCGGACCAATAGGCAAAGTTCTCGTCCATCGTTGGTTACCAAAATGTCATCAAAAAAAAGTAACAGGGTCTCACTGGCAGAGTTGTACACTGAGGTGTTTACATAAGAAGTGAATTATTACTGCTTAGGCTATATAGATCACAAGAAAGGCCAAACAAACCAACGGAAAGGAAAATGTGATCATCAGGTTAAACAGAATAATGGAAAGGAAAAATGTGTTTAAACACATATTTCAGGGGTATGTCCTTCCCAAAGTCAAGCAGAGGATGATATCCAAGACAGGATATAAGGTAGAAAACCCTTTAGATAAGAGAAGAGAAATTTCATGACATTACCCATACAACGGTGTTTGGGTAATTTCAACAAGAAACATTTAGTATGGTGCTTCAAATGTTCTTATTGAAAATCGGAGTACCATAGACATGCTTCGAGATAGCACTGCCATGTTATTCAAGCAAAGGTCAAACTTTGGATACACAAAGGATTCATCGGAAACAACTTATAGGATAAGTCCTACAATTTCCTCATGGAAGAATGGATAACCTTGCTGAAAAGGAATCTATAACAATAGGGCCTCCGGCCAGGTGTGCTAGGCACGACATCACCTTACCGGGTCACATAAAGACCATTGTTATAACTCTTGGAAATATGTTCCAACCATCATATCTGAACGAGATTCAGATCCGATTGGTGTCATGATACCTCAGACTCAGGTTGTCCGAGAAGAAAAGGTGCAACACAAATCGACGAAATGACATTGCAAGATTCTCGGGAAATGAACTACGGGAGCGGGTTCCTGAAACAATAGTTCATCATTAAACCAAGAAGAGGATGAGGAGGTGACTGATGGACTCAGCGATAATTCATCGAGGTATCCAAAAGATGGATCTCCACAATTATGTGGATAAGGAGATAACATTTGTCATATCAAATGATAGAAGGAAGTAAGCTCGAGGAAAACATACACAATTAAACATTGGTTGAAAGGTGCGCCCGAAATATGGGTTGGGTTGCACGACCAATGTCAGAATGGTGATTCAATAATTAATAGTCTAAGAATGAACGGCCGACCATTAAGAGGGTTGCTAGAAGGGCAGAATCCAAACAACACCGTTCACTTGTGGGTACCCCGGTTGGAATCAACACAGGGACCAAGAAAGGATGGTGATGGTGAGAAGTATCACTATAGCAAGAATTCTGAAGAGGTGGAGCAATCCTCACAACATTCTTGACATCAAAGATGGTAATACTCCGCGGTAGAATCTTAACATAAGTAGGATAGAAAGGAACTCAAGGAAAAACACCAAACAGGAACAATTTTTGTGTTGGAGGGAATGCAATAACGTTGTGGATGATAACCCAAACCATCGAGGGCAAAGGATGCTATTTCTCATCAAGAATTCGATAGATATCTTGGAAGACCCCAGAATGTTGATGATGATCACGACACATTTGTCGAGAGGTTTCGAGAAGATGTAACTGATCGGCGATGACATCAAGTCAACGGAAATGTTGAAGCCAAAAGTCATTGGAACCACGGGTACGACACAAACTCGAAATCAAGCTTGTTGTTCAAGGACAAACGGTATGACGAGGAAGATCGATTGTAAGATTAGCTCACTGTCGAAATTTGTGCTCCGAGAAGAAGGACCCGGTAGCACAGTTAAAATTTAGCATGATAATGATATAGCCGATCAGGCTAGGAATGATGTGATCGGGTACAAACTCGTACTTATAGAAGCTTACTGAAGAGTTGTTGAACCGTAGTGCGGACTCGGTTCAGTTATTGGTGTCTTTGAGTGTTTAATAACTCAGATCCCGTGAAAAATTGGAATCAGTGGGAATGTAGCACTTGATGAAGAACTCATAAGATGTTATGCAGTTCCATGATAATCTCGAGATACCACGATGACAGATGAAAGTAGAGGTTGGACTGGGGTATTGCTCTACAGAAGACAAGTGCTTAAACTTGCACGAGAAATGGTATTTAAAAGAGAACATGGTCGGAACCACGATTGCACAAGGCCAGATCCCAGATATAAGATGAACTTATACCAAAGGAATAATTAATTTCAGAGAACCTTTAATGATAAGATCTACATCATGTCCATGGGCATGGACACAAGTTCAAGGTCGACTCCCACTTCTCCAATGCATAACCTTGCATTCACTTCTCACGTTCGATGAAGTTGAAGTGTTGAAATTTTATCTGGTGAAGCACTAGAAGAGTATGACTCGTGAAAACTTTCGGGTTCACACGGTTTAGAGAAGGCATATGTTCAACCCATAGGGGCTTCTTAGAAACATATACCACAAGTTTCAAGAGTAAATAACACAAGCCCGAAAGCAGAGCATGGCTGGCCAAGCAGAGGATACAACTTAACAAAGGCATTATGTATCAGGGGAAGAACTCACAAAGTGATCAAATGTGAAGGACATTGTTGGATAACAATCCAACAAAGGACTTGATGGTCCACAAAGGATCTGATGTGAGTACCGATACTCAACCAGAAAAGGAAGGAATGCAAATGCAACAGGTTATGGAATCCTCTAAATAATTCAAAGCTTAAATGCAAAGGAATTATGATTTCCAAAACAAAGGACCAGAAGCAGACGTTCTGATCAAGGATGGATCAATTGAATATACCAGAGGCACAATCGACGACACATAGTTTGGTCGAGAACCAGCTCATGTTAAAAATGACGTTTGAGCCGGAAATATAATCCTAGGACTCGACTGATGATTGTGAACATTCACAACGTATTGAATCAACAGACTCAAAAATGATGGTGACAAAGGATGCCAATATGATTACTATACTTATGGGATTAATCATAATGAAAGCAAACAAGAAATTCCAGAGCAATAGGTTGCTGAGGATTTTCGGAATATCGAATGGTATTTCGAAGACTTTTGTATAACACATGAACAACTGGGGGATGAGCCGATACTCGATAAGTGCGAGAATTAACCGTAGGGGTATTCAGATGACAAAGAACAGCAAGGCAGTAAGGTCAAAGGATTATCGAAACAACGACGAGTTTTTCAAGGTATCTTGTAATAACAAGACCAACTGGGGATGAAGGTAAGAATAACAACTACAAGTAGTTATCCATAAGGGTTTACGGTGGAAGGGGAATTGCAAACGCGATGAACACAAGTTCTCGAGTTAACAACGGAGAGTATCTTCAGGGTCTTCTGGTGCAGCAGACGACCATCAGTAATAAGGGGCTCTCCGGGTGAAAGTGATAACGAGATCCTAATGTTAGATTTAGTAAAATCATTTAACCCGAATAGAAGAGAGATCAGAATCCCATAGTATGGACAAGGAATAGAAGATCCTAATACCACCCAATGGCAACGTGTGCCCGTAAGACACACAGCTATGTTAGTAAAAGTTTCGCAATGTCTAGACTCGACTTCGGCCAAGGAGTTGGAAAGGAGGATTCCTACAGGCAGTCGGCTCTGATACCAACTTGTGACGCCCCGATTCAATCGTACACTAATCATGCACGCAAACTTGTACGATCAAGATCAGGGACTCACGGGAAGATATCACAACACAACTCTAAAAACATAAATAAGTCATACAAGCATCATAATACAAGCCAGGGGCCTCGAGGGCTCGAATACAAGTGCTCGATCATAGACAAGTCAGCGGAAGCAACAATATCTGAGTACAGACATAAGTTAAACAAGTTGACATAACATGGCTAGCACAAACTGGGATACAGATCGAAAGAGGCGCAGTCCTCCTGCCTGGGATCCTCCTAACTACTCTTGGTCGTCGTCAGCGGCCTGCACGTAGTAGTAGGCACCTCCAGTGTAGTAGGAATCATCGTCGACGGTGGCGTCTGGCTCCAGGACTCCAGCATCTGGTTGCGACAACCATGTAGAAGGGAAAGGGGAAAAGAGGGAGAAAAGCAACCGTGAGTACTCATCCAAAGTACTCGCAAGCAAGGAGCGACACTACATATGCATGGGTATATATGTAAAGGGCCATATCGGTGGACTGAACTGCAGAATGCCAGAATAAGAGGGGGATAGCTAATCCTGTCGAAGACTACGCTTCTGGCAGCCTCCGTCTTGCAGCATGTAGAAGAGAGTAGATTGAAGTCCTCCAAGTAGCATCTCCAAGTAGCATCTCCAGTAGCATCGCATAGCATAATCCTACCCGGCGATCCTCCTCTCGTCGCCCTGTGGAAAAGCGATCACCGGGTTGTCTGTGGAACTTGGAAGGGTGTGTTTTATTAAGTATCCGGTTCTAGTTGTCATAAGGTCAAGGTACAACTCCAAGTCGTCCTGTTACCGAAGATCACGGCTATTCGAATAGATTAACTTCCCTGCAGGGGTGCACCACATAACCCAACACGCTCGATCCCATTTGGCCGGACACACTTTCCTGGGTCATGCCCGGCCTCGGAAGATCAACACGTCGCAGCCCCACCTAGGCACAACAGAGAGGTCAGCACGCCGGTCTAAACCTAAGCGCACAGGGGTCTGGGCCCATCGCCCTTAGCACACCTGCACGTTGCGTACGCGGCCGGTGAGCAGACCTAGCAACCTCCATTACAAAGGAAGTTGCATTAACGCAGTCCAACCCGGCGCGCGCCGCTCAGTCGCTGACGTCACGAAGGCTTCGGCTGATACCACGACGCCGGGATACCCATAACTACTCCCGCGTAGATGGTTAGTGTGTATAGACCAAATGGCCAGACTCAGATCAAATACCAAGATCTCGTTAAGCGTGTTAAGTATCCGCGAACGCCGAACAGGGCCAGGCCCACCTGTCTCCTAGGTGGTCTCAACCTGTCCTGTCGCTCCGCCACAAAGTAACAGTCGGGGGCCGTCGGGAACCCAGGCCCACCTCTACCGGGATGGAGCCACCTGTCCTTTCCGCCCCCTCATCAGAATCACTTGCGGGTACTCATCGAGCTGACCCGACTTTAGTCACCATCTGTATAGTATGTATGTATGTATAGTATATACCCGTGATCACCTCCCGAGTGATCACGGCCCAATAGTATAGCAAGGCAGACTGACAAGAATGTAGGGCCAATGATGATAAACTAGCATCCTATACTAAGTATTTAGGATTGCAGGTAAGGTATCAACAGATGTAGCAACAATGTCAGGCTATGCATCAGAATAGGATTAACGAAAAGCAGTAACATGATACACTACTCTAATGCAAGCAGTATAGAGGAGAATAGGCGATATCTGGTGATCGGGGGGGGGGCTTGCCTGGTTGCTCTGGCAAGTAGGATGGGTCGTCAACACCGTAGTCGAACTGGGGGTCGCCGGCAGTCTCGGGGTCTATCGGAAAGAAGTAACGGAAGGGGAACACAATAAATAACAGAGCAATCAAAGCATCACAAAGCATAACATGGCAATACGCGGTGCTAGGTGTGCCCTAACGCAGTAGTATGTGATACTGGCGAAGGGGGGAAACATCCGGGAAAGTATCCCGGCGTTTCGCGTTTTCGGACAGATGAACCGGAGGTGAAATGTTGCATGTTTACTATGCTAGGGACATGTGGCTAACAAAGGGGCTGCGTATTCGGATTCATCTCGTCGTTCTGAGCAACTTTCATGTACAAAACATTTTCATCCGAGTTACGGTTTATTTTATATTAATTTTCAAAGTTTATACATTTCCTAAAAAAAATTTAATTCGAATTAAAAGCAGAAAATACTGTTGTCACCTAGTGCTACTCTAGCCATAGTGTATGACGGTGGGGCCAGTGGGTTGGGTTGACCCAGTCAAAGGTTGATTGGTCAACATATGAATAGTGTTGGGGGCCACATGTCATTGACACTAGTTGTATGTAGGGATTTGTTTAGACGGTTAATTAAATGGGACCCTTATCTCATCTGTACATAGACTAAGATTTTCCACTAATTGATCCCTTAATCTAATCTACCTCTAATCTAAATAGGCCGGCCACCATGGGCAGTAGCAAGTCAATGCATGGCTAGACACACGCACGCACTGGAGTGGATGGCGGCTCAGTATGCAGTAGTAGAAAGAAGTAGCAGTAGTGAGCAGTACAAGCAACAGAGCAGAAAAGTAGCTGCAATGACAAGCCGTAGGCAGTGTGCAAGCGGGCGTCGTGCGGTCGCCGCGAGGGCGCATGGTAGGGAGCGAGGCGAGGGCGCGGCCGGGCAGAGCGGCCGTGGTCGGGCACGGCACGGGCAGCAGCAGGGCGCGGTCCGGGCACGAGCGCCACGCGCGAAGGCATGGCCGGGGCGCACGGGGGCCGAAGGGCAGTAGCGGCGGTGGCGGGGCAGTAGCAGGCGGACGGCAGTAGCAGCAAACATCGCAGCAGCAACAGAAGGTAGCAGTAGCAGTGTGAGAGCAGCAGAGAAGCTGCGGACAGAGAGCAGTGGCAGCAAGCACGCACGTACATGTGCGCAGGAGCTCGGACGAGCTCGGGGACGGCGGCTACGGCAACGAATCGAGGGGGAAAGCAGGGAGGAATGGGGAAGGAGCACACAGTGAGCCTGTAGGTGTGCATAGCGGGCTCGGGGGAGGCTCGGAGGCGACGAGTTCCGGCAATGGCGTCGGCGGTGCAGAGAAGGGGAACGACTCGATCTGATCGAAGCAGAGGCACTCGGCCGCGTTCTTCAGCGTAGAGGAAGCAGAGGAGGCGGGAGGAGCTTCTGGCGCAGTCCTAGGGGACGGGGAGGTCAGTGGCCATGGGATCGACGACGGCCATGGCGATGACAGCGTTGGGCACGTCCAGAACGGGACGAGGGAGCGAGGGGAGGGGCGAATGGAGGCTAGGGTTTGCAGGGGGGTCAACGACAACGAATTTATAGGCGGGGGTAGGGGGCGGATGGCTTCCACGCACGGCCATCGCCGGCGGATGGCCGCCACGGCGCCTTTGCCTCCTGTAGCGAGAGGTTGGAGGCAAGTGGGGGTTAGCCTGGGCCGTTTTGCTAGATGGGCCAAGGGGCCCAGTAGATTAGGTTCCTTTTCTCTTTTACTAGTAACTTTCCATTTACCTTTTGTTTATTTATTTAGCTACTGTTTTGTACTTTCTTTTTGCATCAAAATACTTTTCTTTAAATTTAAAACCTTGCCATATAATTTCTATGGATTATTTTGCAATACCAGAAAAAAAGTTTGGGTTCAAAATAATTTATTAAGTTTGAGTTTATATTTAAATGGGATAAAAAGGTGCTGTTGGTCCACTGTTTTAATATTGAAGGGCAATTTTATATTTTGAAAAATATTAATTATTTCATGAAAAATTGTTAGTGAATATTTTCCACCCACCGCACATTTTTCTTTTAACGTTTGAAGAAATAATAATTTTACTTTATTTTAAATTTGAATTTGAATCGGGTTTGAATCAACACGAGATTATCAACACTAATCATGGTGACGTGGCATCATTATTAGAGGTTTACTATAGCTTGATTATCCGGGTGTGACAGAAGTACCTGGCCCAGATTGACCAAACGAAAAGGACTAAACCAAACCAAGAAAAGGACGCAATCCTTCCTTTAGTTTGCTCATTCGCTTAATTAGTTACATCGAAGATCTAGACAGGAGGTCCTGTGTTCAATTCCCACAATGTTGATTTATTTTGACCCAATTATTTTTTGCGGTCTCTATGAAAGCCCATAAAAGGCCCATCAACATAGAAGTACCTGGCCCAGATTGACCAAACGAAAAGGACTAAACCAAACCAAGAATACCTATTCCCTTTAATAGTAGGATAACTCCTTTTTTAATTTAGTAGCCCCAACACATTGAAGCCTATGGGTCCTTCCTTTCAATATGGAAATCAACATAGAAGTACCTGGTTCAGATTGACCAAACGAAAAGGACTAAACCAAACCAAGAAAAGGACGCAATCCTTCCTTTAGTTTGCTCATTCGCTTAATTAGTTACATC
>NW_025225214.1:15759-16261 GCF_018294505.1 Triticum aestivum | reverse complement strand
AAAAGGACTAAACCAAACCAAGAAAAGGACGCAATCCTTCCTTTAGTTTGCTCATTCGCGTAATTAGTTACATCAAAGATCTAGACAGGACGTCCAGTGTTCAATTCCCACAATGTTGATTTATTTTGACCAAATTATTTTTCGCGGTCTCTATGAAAGCCCATAAAAGGCCCATGAACATAGAAGTACCTGGCCTAGATTGACCAAACGAAAAGGGCTAAACCAAACCAAGAATACATATTCCCTTTAATAGTAGGATAATTCCTTTTTTAATTTAGTAGCCCCAACACATTGAAGCCTATGAATCCTTCCTTTCAATATAGAAATCACCATAGAAGTACCTGGCCCAGATTGACCAAACAAAAAGGACTAAACCAAACCAAGAAAAGGACGCAATCCTTCCTCTAGTTTGCTCATTCGCTTAATTAGTTACATCGAAGATCTAGACAGGAGCTCGTGTGTTCAATTCCCACAATGTTGATTTATTTTGACCCAATTATTT
>NW_025225214.1:14989-15749 GCF_018294505.1 Triticum aestivum | reverse complement strand
CAGGAGGTCCTGTGTTCAATTCCCATATTGTTGACTTATTTTGACCCAATTATTTTTCGCGGTCTCTCTGAAAGCCCATAAAAGGCCCATCAACATAGAAGTACCTGGCCCAGATTGACCAAACGAAAAGGACTAAACCAAACCCAGAATACCTATTCCCTTTAATAGTAGGATAATTCCTTTTTTAATTTAGTATCCCCAACAGATTGAAGCCTATGGATCCTTCCTTTCAATATAGAAATCAACATAGAAGTACCTGGCCCAGATTGACCAAACGAAAAGGACTAAACCAAACCAAGAAAAGGACGCAATCCTTCCTTTAGTTTGCTCATTCGCGTAATTAGTTACATCGAAGATGTAGACAGGAGGTCCTGTGTTCAATTCCCACAATGTTGATTTATTTTGACCCAATTATTTTTCGCGGTCTCTATGAAAGCCCATAAAAGGCCCATCAACATAGAAGTACCTGGCCCAGATTGACCAAACGAAAAGGACTAAACCAAACCAAGAATACATATTCCCTTTAATAGTAGGATAAATCCTTTTTTAATTTAGTAGCCCCAACACATTGAAGCCTATGGATCCTTCCTTTCAATATAGAAATCAACATAGAAGTACCTGGCCCGGATTGACCAAACGAAAAGGACTAAACCAAACCAAGAAAAGGACGCAGTCCTTCCTTTAGTTTGCTCATTCGCTTAATTAGTTACATCGAAGATCTAGACAGGAGGTCCTGTGTTCAATTCCCATATTGTTGACT
>NW_025225214.1:13993-14979 GCF_018294505.1 Triticum aestivum | reverse complement strand
GCCCATCAACATAGAAGTACCTGGCCCAGATTGACCAAACGAAAAGGACTAAACCAAACCAAGAATACATATTCCCTTTAATAGTAGGATAATTCCTTTTTTAATTTAGTAGCCCCAACACATTGAAGCCTATGGATCCTTCCTTTCAATATAGAAATCAACATAGAAGTACCTGGCCCAGATTGACCAAAGGAAAAGGACGAAACCAAACCAAGAAAAGGACGCAATCCTTCCTTTAGTTTGCTCTTTCTCTTAATTAGTTACATCGAAGATCTAGACAGGAGGTCCTGTGTTCAATTCCCACAATGTTGATTTACTTTGACCCAATTATTTTTCGCGGTCTCTATGAAAGCCCATAAAAGGCCCATCAACATACAAGTACCTGGCCTAGATTGACCAAACGAAAAGGACTAAACCAAACCAAGAATACCTATTCCCTTTAATAGTAGGATAATTCCTTTTTTAATTTAGTAGCCCCAACACATTGAAGCCTATGGATCCTTCCTTTCAATATAGAAATCAACATAGAAGTACCTTGCCCAGATCGACCAAACGAAAAGGACTAAACCAAACCAAGAAAAGGACGCAATCCTTTCTTTAGTTTGCGCATTCGCTTAATTAGTTACATCGAAGATCTAGACAGGAGGTCCTGTGTTCAATTCCCACAATGTTGATTTATTTTGACCCAATTATTTTTCGCGGTCTCTATGAAAGCCCATAAAACGCCCATCAACATAGAAGTACCTGGCCCAGATTGACCAAACGAAAAGGACTAAACCAAACCAAGAATACCTATTCCCTTTAATAGTAGGATAATTCCTTTTTTAATTTAGTAGCCCCAACACATTGAAGCCTATGGATCCTTCCTTTCAATATAGAAATCAACATAGAAGTACCTGGCCCAGATTGACCAAACAAAAAGGACTAAACGAAACCAAGAAAAGGACGCAATCCTTCCTTTAGTTTGCTCATTCGCTTAATTAGTT
>NW_025225214.1:13445-13983 GCF_018294505.1 Triticum aestivum | reverse complement strand
GAAAAGGACTAAACCAAACCAAGAAAAGGATGCAATCCTTCCTTTAGTTTGCTCATTCGCTTAATTAGTTACATCGAAGATCTAGACAGGAGGTCCTGTGTTCAATTCCCACAATGTTGATTTATTTTGACCCAATTATTTTTCACGGTCTTTATGAAAGCCCATAAAATGCCCATCAACATAGAAGTACCTGGCCCAGATTGACCAAATGAAAAGGACTAAACCAAACCAAGAATACCTATTCCCTTTAATAGTAGGATAATTCCTTTTTTAATTTAGTAGCCCCAACATATTGAAGCCTATGGATCCTTCCTTTCAATATAGAAATCAACATAGAAGTACCTCGCCCAGATTGACCAAACGAAAAGGACTAAACCAAACCAAAAAAAGGACGCAATCCTTCCTTTAGTTTGCTCATTCGCTAAATTAGTTACATCAAAGATCTAGACAGGAGGTCCTGTGTTCAATTCCCACAATGTTGATTTATTTTGACCCAATTATTTTTCGCGGTTTCTATGAAAGCCCATAAAAGGCCCAT
>NW_025225214.1:12810-13435 GCF_018294505.1 Triticum aestivum | reverse complement strand
TCATTCGCTTAATTAGTTACATCGAAGATCTAGACAGGAGGTCCTGTGTTCAATTCCCACAATGTTGATTTATTTTGACCCCATTATTTTTCGCGGTCTCTATGAAAGCCCATAAAAGGCCCATCAACATAGAAGTACCTGGCCCAGATTGACCAAACGAAAAGGACTAAACCAAACCAAGAATACCTATTCCCTTTAATAGTAGGATAATTCCTTTTTTAATTTAGTATCCCCAACACATTGAAGCCTATGGATCCTTCCTTTCAATATAGAAATCAACATAGAAGTACCTGGCCCAGATTGACCAAACGAAAAGGACTAAACCAAATCAAGAAAAGGACGCAATCCTTCCTTTAGTTTGCTCATTCGCTTAATTAGTTACATCGAAGATCTAGACAGGAGATCCTGTGTTCAATTCCCACAATGTTGATTTATTTTCACCCAATTATTTTTCGCGGTCTCTATGAAAGCCCATAAAATGCCCATCAACATAGAAGTACCTGGCCCAGATTGACCAAACGAAAAGGACTAAACCAAACCAAGAATACCTATTCCCTTTAATAGTAGGATAATTCCTTTTTTTAATTTAGTAGCCCCAACACATTGAAGCCTAAGGATCCTTCCT
>NW_025225214.1:11277-12338 GCF_018294505.1 Triticum aestivum | reverse complement strand
AAAAGGACTAAACCAAACCAAGAAAAGGACGCAGTCCTTCCTTTAGTTTGCTCATTCGCTTAATTAGTTAGATCGAAGATCTAGACAGGAGGTCCTGTGTTCAATTCCCATATTGTTGACTTATTTTGACCCAATTATTTTTCGCGGTCTCTATGAAAGCCCATAAAAGGCCCATCAACATAGAAGTACCTGGCCCAGATTGACCAAACGAAAAGGGCTAAACCAAACCAAGAATACATATTCCCTTTAATAGTAGGATAATTCCTTTTTTAATTTAGTAGCCCCAACACATTGAAGCCTATGGATCCTTCCTTTGAATATAGAAATCAACAGAGAAGTACCTGGCCCAGATTGACCAAACGAAAAGGACTAAACCAAACCAAGAAAAGGACGCAATCCTTCCTTTAGTTTGCTCATTCGTGTAATTAGTTACATCGAAGATCTAGACAGGAGGTCCTGTGTTCAATTCCCACAATGTTGATTTATTTTGACCCAATTATTTTTCGCGGTCTCTATGAAAGCCCATAAAAGGCCCATCAACATAGAAGTACCTGGCCCAGATTGACCAAGCGAAAAGGACTAAACCAAACCAAGAATACATATTCCCTTTAATAGTAGGATAAATCCTTTTTTAATTTAGTAGCCCCAACACATTGAAGCATATGGATCCTTCCTTTCAATATAGAAATCAAAATAGAAGTACCTGCCCAGATTGACCAAACGAAAAGGACTAAACCAAACCAAGAAAAGGACACAGTCCTTCCTTTAGTTTGCTCATTCGCTTAATTAGTTACATCGAAGATCTAGACAGGAGGTCCTGTGTTCAATTCCCATATTGTTGACTTATTTTGACCCAATTATTTTTCGCGCTCTCTATGAAAGCCCATAAAAGGCCCATCAACATAGAAGTACCTGGCCCAGATTGACCAAACGAAAAGGGCTAAACCAAACCAAGAATACATATTCCCTTTAATAGTAGGATAATTCCTTTTTTAATTTAGTAGCCCCAACACATTGAAGCCTATGGATCCTTCCTTTCAATATAGAAATCAACATAGAAG
>NW_025225214.1:10120-11267 GCF_018294505.1 Triticum aestivum | reverse complement strand
ACAGAAGGTCATGTATTCAATTCCCACAATGTTGATTTATTTTAACCCAATTATTTTTTGCGGTCTCTATGAAAGCCCATAAAAGGCCCATCAACATAGAAGTACCAGGCCCAGATTGACCAAACGAAAAGGACTAAACCAAACCAAGAATACCTATTCCCTTTAATAGTAGGTTAATTCCTTTTTTAATTTAGTAGCCCCAACACATTGAAGCCCATGGATCCTTCCTTTCAATATAGAAATCAACATAGAAGTACCTGGCCCAGATTGACCAAACGAAAAGGACTAAACCAAACCAAGAAAAGGACGCAATCCTTCCTTTAGTTTGCTAATTCGCTTAATTAGTTACATCGAAGATCTAGACAGAAGGTCCTGTGTTCAATTCCCACAATGTTGATTTATTTTGACCAAATTATTTTTCGCGGTCTCTATGAAAGCCCATAAAAGGCCCATCAACATAGAAGTACCTGGCCCGGATTGACCAAACGAAAAGGACTAAACCAAACCAAGAATACCTATTCCCTTTAATAGTAGGATAATTCCTTTTTTAATTTAGTAGCCCCAACACATTGAAGCCTATGGATCCGTCCTTTCAATATAGAAATCATCATAGAAGTACCTGGCCCAGATTGACCAAACGAAAAGGACTAAACCAAACCAAGAAAAGGACGCAATCCTTCCTTTAGTTTGCTCATTCGCTTAATTAGTTACATCAAAGATCTAGACAGAAGGTCATGTGTTCAATTCCCACAATGTTGATTTATTTTGACCCAATTATTTTTCGCGGTCTCTATGAAAGCCCATAAAAGGCCCATCAACATAGAAGTACCTGGCCCAAATTGACCAAACGAAAAGGACTAAAGCAAACCAAGAATACCTATTCCCTTTAATAGTAGGATAATTCCTTTTTTAATTTAGTAGCCCCAACACATTGAAGCCTATGGATCCTTCCTTTCAATATAGAAATCAACATAGAAGTACCTGGCCTAGATTAACCAAACGAAAAGAACTAAACCAAACCAAGAAAAGGACGCAATCCTTCCTTTAGTTTGCTCATTCGCTTAATTAGTTACATCGAAGATCTAGACAGAAGGTCCTGTGTTCAATTCCCACAATGTTGATTTATTTTGACCCAATTATTTTTCGC
>NW_025225214.1:9354-10110 GCF_018294505.1 Triticum aestivum | reverse complement strand
TATAGAAATCAACATAGAAGTACCTGGCCCAGATTGACCAAACGAAAAGGACTAAACCAAACCAAGAAAAGGACGCAATCCTTCCTTTAGTTTGCTCATTCGCTTAATTAGTTACATCGAAGATCTAGACAGGAGGTCCTGTGTTCAATTCCCACAATGTTGATTTATTTTGACCCAATTATTTTTCGCGGCCTCTATGAAAGCCCATAAAAGGCCCATCAACATAGAAGTACCTGGCCCAGATTGACCAAATGAAAAGGACTAAACCAAACCAAGAAAAGCACGCAATCCTTCCATTAGTTTGCTCATTCGCTTAATTAGTTACATCGAGGATCTAGACAGGAGGTCCTGTGTTCAATTCCCACAATGTTGATTTATTTTGACCCAATTATATTTCGCGGTCTCTATGAAAGCCTATAAAACGCCGATCAACATAGAAGTACCTGGCCCAGATTGACCAAACGAAAAGGACTAAACCAAACCAAGAATACCTATTCTCTTTAATAGTAGGATAATTCCTTTTTTAATTTAGTAGCCCCAACACATTGAAGCCTATGGATCCTTCCTTTCAATATAGAATTCAACATAGAAGTACCTGGCCCAGATTGACCAAACGAAAAGGACTAAACCAAACCAAGAAAAGGACGCAATCCTTCCTTTAGTTTGCTCATTCGCTTAATTAGTTACATCGAAGATCTAGATAGTAGGTCCTGTGTTCAATTCCCACAATGTTGATTTATTTTGACCCAATTATTT
>NW_025225214.1:9038-9344 GCF_018294505.1 Triticum aestivum | reverse complement strand
AAGTACCTGGCCCAGATTGACCAAACGAAAAGGACTAAACCAAACCAAGAAAAGGACGCAATCCTTCCTTTAGTTTGCTCATTCGCTTAATTAGTTACATCGAAGATCTAGACAGAAGGTCCTGTGTTCAATTCCCACAATGTTGATTTATTTTGACCCAATTATTTTTCGCGGTCTCTATGAAAGCCCATAAAAGGCCCATCTACATAGAAGTACCTGGCCTAGATTGACCAAACGAAAAGGACTAAACCAAACCAAGAATACATATTCCCTTTAATAGTAGGATAATTCCTTTTTTAATTTAGT
>NW_025225214.1:8375-9028 GCF_018294505.1 Triticum aestivum | reverse complement strand
CAATTATTTTTCGCGGTCTCTATGAAAGCCCATAAAAGGCCCATCAACATAGAAGTACCTGGCCCAGATTGACCAAACGAAAAGGACTAAACCAAACCAAGAATACCTATTCCCTTTAATAGTAGGATAATTCCTTTTTTAATTTAGTAGCCCCAACACATTGAATCCTATGGATCCTTCCTTTCAATATAGAAATCAACGTAGAAGTACCTGGCCCAGATTGACTAAACGAAAAGGACAAAACCAAACCAAGAGGACGCAATCCTTCCTTTAGTTTGCTCATTCGCTTAATTAGTTACATCGAAGATCTAGACAGGAGGTCCTATGTTCAATTCCCACAATGTTGATTTATTTTGACCCAATTATTTTTCGCGGTCTCTATGAAAGCCCATAAAAGGCCCATCAACATAGAAGTACCTGGCCTAGATTGACCAGACGAAAGGGACTAAACCAAACCAAGAAAAGGACGCAATCCTTCCTTTAGTTTGCTCATTCTCTTAATTAGTTACATCGAAGATCTAGACAGAATGTCCTGTGTTCAATTCCCACAATGTTGATTTATTTTGACCCAATTATTTTTCGCGGTCTCTATGAAAGCCCATAAAAGGCCCATCAACATAGAAGTACCTGGCCCAGATTGAGCAAACGAAAAG
>NW_025225214.1:7864-8365 GCF_018294505.1 Triticum aestivum | reverse complement strand
GTAGGATAATTCCTTTTTTAATTTAGTAGCCCCAACACATTGAAGCCTATGGATCCTTCCTTTCAATATAGAAATCACCATAGAAGTACCTGGCCTAGATTGACCAAACGAAAAGGACTAAACCAAACCAAGAAAAGGACGCAATCCTTCCTTTGGTTTGCTCATTCGCTTAATTAGTTACATCGAAGATCTAGACAGGAGGTCCTGTGTTCAATTCCCACAATGTTGATTTATTTTGACCCAATTATTTTTCGCGGTCTCTATGAAAGCCCATAAAAGGCCCATCAATATAGAAGTACCTGGCCCAGATTGACCAAACGAAAAGGACTAAACCAAACCAAGAATACCTATTCCCTTTAATAGTAGGATAATTCCTTTTTTAATTTAGTAGCCCCAACAGATTGAAGCCTATGGATCCTTCCTTTCAATATAGAAATCAACATAGAAGTACCTGGCCCAGATTGACCAAACGAAAAGGACTAAACCAAACCAAGAAAAGGA
>NW_025225214.1:7238-7854 GCF_018294505.1 Triticum aestivum | reverse complement strand
AAGTACCTGGCCCAGATTGACCAAACGAAAAGGACTAAACCAAACCAAGAATACCTATTCCCTTTAATAGTAGGATAATTCCTTTTTTAATTTAGTAGCCCCAACACATTGAAGCCTATGGATCCTTCCTTTCAATATAGAAATCAACATAGAATTACCTGGCCCAGATTGACCAAACGAAAAGGACTAAACCAAACCAAGAAAAGGACGCAATCCTTCCTTTAGTTAGCTCATTCGCTTAATTAGTTACATCGAAGATCTAGACAGGAGGTCCTGTGTTCAATTCCCACAATGTTGATTTATTTTGACCCAATTTTTTCGCGGTCTCTATCAAAGCCCATAAAAGGCCCATCGACATAGAAGTACCTGGCCCAGATCGACCAAACGAAAAGGACTAAACCAAACCAAGAAAAGGACGCAATCCTTCCTTTAGTTTGCTCATTCGCTTAATTAGTTACATCGAAGATCTAGACAGGAGGTCCTGTGTTCAATTCCCGCAATGTTGATGTATTTTGACCCAATTATTTTCCGCGGTCTCTATGAAAGCCCATAAAAGGCCCATCAACATAGAAGTACCTGGCCCATATTGACCAAACGAAAAGGACTAAACCAAACC
>NW_025225214.1:3869-4779 GCF_018294505.1 Triticum aestivum | reverse complement strand
ATTGAAGCCTATGGATCCTTCCTTTCAATATAGAAATCAACATAGAAGTACCTGGCCCAGATTGACCAAACGGAAAGGACTAAACCAAACCAAGAAAAGGACGCAATCCTTCCTTTAGTTTGCTCATTCGTTTAATTAGTTACATCGAAGATCTAGACAGGAGGTCATATGTTCAATTCCCATAATGTTGATTTATTTTGACCCAATTATTTTTCGCGGTCTCTATAAAAGCCCATAAAAGGCCCATCAACATAGAAGTATCTGGCCCAGATTGACCAAACGAAAAGGACTAAACCAAACCAAGAATACATATTCCCTTTAATAGTAGGATAATTCCTTTTTTAATTTAGTAGCCCCAACACATTGAAGCCTATGGATCCTTCCTTTCAATATAGAAATCAACAGAGAAGTACCTGGCCATGATTGACCAAACAGAAAGGACTAAACCAAACTAAGAAAAGGACGCAATCCTTCCTTTAGTTTGCTCATTCGCGTAATTAGTTACATCGAAGATCTAGACAGGAGGTCATGTGTTCAATTCCCACAATGTTGATTTATTTTGACCCAATTATTTTTCGCGGTCTCTATGAAAGCCCATAAAAGGCCCATCAACATAGAAGTACCTGGCCCAGATTGACCAAATGAAAAGGACTAAACCAAACCAAGAATACCTATTCCCTTTAATAGTAGGATAATTCCTTTTTTAATTTAGTAGCCCCAACACATTGAAGCCTATGGATCCTTCCTTTCAATATAGAAATCAACATAGAAGTACCTGGCCCAGATTGACCAAACAAAAAGGACTAAACCAAACCAAGAAAAGGACGCAGTCCTTCCTTTAGTTTGCTCATTCGCTTAATTAGTTACATCGAAGATCTAGACAGGAGGTCATGTGTTCAATTCCCACAAT
>NW_025225214.1:0-782 GCF_018294505.1 Triticum aestivum | reverse complement strand
CCAAGAAAAGGACGCAATCCTTCCTTTAGTTTGCTCATTCGCTTAATTAGTTACATCGAAGATCTAGACAGGAGGTCCTGTGTTCAATTCCCACAATGTTGATTTATTTTGACCCAATTATTTTTCACGGTCTCTATGAAAGCCCATAAAAGGCCCATCAACATAGAAGTACCTGGCCCAGATTGACCAAACGAAAAGGACTAAACCAAACCAAGAATACCTATTCCCTTTAATAGTAGGATAATTCCTTTTTTATTTTAGTAGCCCCAACACATTGAAGCCTATGGATCCTTCCTTTGAATATAGAAATCAACATAGAAGTACCTGGCCCAGATTGAGCAAACCAAAAGGACTAAACCAATCCAAGAAAAGGACGCAATCCTTCCTTTAGTTTGCTCATTCGCTTAATTAGTTACATCGAAGATCTAGACAGGAGGTCTTGTGTTCAATTCCCACAATGTTGATTTATTTTGACCCAATTATTTTTCGCGGTCTCTATGAAAGCCCATAAAAGGCCCATCAACATAGAAGTACCTGGCCCAGATTGACCAAACGAAAAGGACTAAACCAAACCAAGAATACCTATTCCCTTTAATAGTAGGATAATTCCTTTTTTAATTAAGTAGCCCCAACACATTGAAGCCTATGGATCCTTCCTTCCAATATAGAAGTCAACATAGAAGTACTTGGCCCAGATTGACCAAATGAAAAGGACTAAACCAAACAAAGAAAAGGACGCAATCCTTCCTATAGTTTGCTCATTCGTTTAATTAGTTACATCG
>NW_025225213.1:8458-15108 GCF_018294505.1 Triticum aestivum | reverse complement strand
TAAAAAAAACAAAAACCCCAACCACAGAAATGCTGACGCGTGGATGCCTATTGGTCCCGGTCTGGGCTCAGCGGACAGGCCACGTGGAGGCCCATCTGTCCCGGTTCTGGATTGAACCGGGACTAAAGGGTCAGGGCATTAGTACCGACCCTTTAGTCCCGGTTCATGAACCGGGACTAAAGGCCCTCACCAACCGAGACTATAGGCCCTTTTTCTACTAGTGTACATGGTCCCTATCTTAACCCATATTTATGACAGAAATTCTAGAGCAAAGTAGTGCTCAAAAACAAAAATAAGAAAAGGTTAACAAAATTGCCGTCAATCTACCGAGAGACGCGGCTACGCCAGCCAAATCGCTCAATGGAGCGGATGCCCCAAGGGTTAGGATCCTCTGCAGTGTGGACCCGACCCAGCTGTCATCTGCCTTACAGCAAGGTGCATTACTATAGAGGATCTTAACCCAAGCCCAAGGCACCGCCTTGGGTTTACATGCTTCTTGTTGTCGGTGATGTGACGCCCTTGATGATCGGGTGCTCCACCACTGACTCCAGGTCGACGGCCATGTCCAGTGAAGCGCGCAACAGATTGCTGCTGGCCAGCCACGCCACCAAGGCATGCAGGTGAAATCACTCTTCGATCGGTCGAACGACTCACTGTGCATCATGTACCCATTCAGAATTACATGTGTTGTGTTCATGTAAATCAAATTTAGCGAAAAGGAAAACTCTAAAATAACCATAAATAGGAGCCCATCCAGGTATAAGGAATTTTGAACGACGAAAAAAGAAACAAACTCCAATTATTTATACGCGCACTATATTTGTTGGTCGAGAAAGAGCGAATTATATGACAACGAAAGCACCATGATCTATATCGTATCAAGAACAACCGTCCCTTCCCTAAGAAAAAAAAAGGAACAACCGTCCTCTGTCCTCACCCATGCATGCGCGGTGGATGGATAAAATCATGACCACTTGACAAACATAAGATCAGCTGCACAAAACAGGAAACGTTACACAGCCATATCCCAGTAGTAATTACACATGCCATCACCTTGTAAGGTAGCCTGGGAGCCGAAGACTTCAGGTGTAAAGTGAAATTGGACTTTCTTTCACACACAAGAAAGACTCAATTTCATCAAGAAAGTGGCAAACATCTTCACACCAGGAGACCATGGCGATCAATAACGGAAGGGAAAAAATAGTACCAGTTCAAACAAAACACACTTGCAGGCTGTGGACTCGCACTTCTAAACCCATGCATCCACAAAATAAGAAAAGAATATACGCCCATCAACGCGTTCTCAGTTCCAAGCTCTCACTCGTCGCCGACCGGCTCTGCTTGTAGCCGCTGCTGCCGTCGTATGCTTCTCGCCGGACTGGTTACGCTGGTAGTTGCTGTTGCTGCCGTCGCTCGCGTCGGTGTACTGGCCGCGCTGGTAGTTGTTGTTGTTGCTACTGCGGTCGCACGGCTCGCCGGACCGCGGCTGCTACTGGTTCTGCGCTGCGTCGGACGTCGGCGGGCGCTGCAGGTTCTTGACCTACACCCAGGCCTCCCGCTGCAAGACCTTGTTTCACCAGAGCACGAACACGTTCACCACCAATCCCGTTGTCGTTGCCGGCCGTAGCCTCCGCGAGGAGGCCGCGAATGAACCAGCCTCAGTCATCTGCCATGTCATGAACCCCGCACACTTGCATGCTGTTGAGGAGCCGGCAGCTGAGCTTGATGATGTACGCAGCCACACGGAAGTAGTCCAGCTAACGCGTGCGCGGTGCGCTTGGACCTCGGAGGCGATAGTCATAGCGAAGCAAATCCGGAGCTCCTCCACCACGCAGGCCACGCCGAAAGTACCTGTCCAACCTCCCTCCCTAAAATGGTTGCTGTCGCGCGCTAGCGCGCATCTCCCACCCGGCGTCGTCGGCTTCGTCCCACAAACCACCGCCGTCCTGCGAGGCCGGCGCGTCGTCCATTATCGCTGGATGCAGGCCAGCAGAGTATTTTTTTTCTTAAAACTTCTTTCATTTTAGTATTCAAACGTCGTTGAGGATCACAAATTGGTTTGGCATCAGCTTCCAAATTTATTTTATGTTGACATAGAGTAGGACTAATACCTTTAAGATCATCCAGAGTATATCCAATAGCAGCACGGTGCTTCTTCAAAGTTTTCAATAATCTTTCCTCTTCATGCTCTAAAAGGTTAGCGCTAATAATGACAGGATATATTTTCTTTTCATCAAGATAAGCATATTTAAGATTATCAGGCAACGGTTTAAGCTCAAATACGGGATCACCCTTGGGTGGAGGGGGATCCCCTAGGATTTCAACAGGCAAATTGTGTTGCAGAATAGGTTCCTGTTTAAAGAATACTTCATCTATTTCCCTTCTTTCATTCATGAACATATCATTTACATGGTCTAGCAAGTAGTGTTCTAAAGGATCACTAGGAGGTACAGCAATAGAAGCAAGACCAATAATTTCATCCTTACTAGGCAATTCTTCCTCACGATGTTGTTTACTAAATTTAGAGAAATTAAACTCATGAACCATATCATCCAAGCCAACAGTAACAACATTTTTTTGCAATCTATCGTAGCATTAACAGTACGCAAGAAGGGTCTATCAAATATAATGGGACAAAAGCTATCTTGTGGAGAACCAAGAAGAAGAAAATCAGCAGGATATTTGGTTTTCCCACACAAGACTTTAACATCTCTAACAATTCCCATTGAAGATATAGTATCTCTATTTGCAAGTTTAATTGTAACATTAATTTCTTCTAACTCAGCAGGTGCAATCTCATGCATAATTTCTTTGTATAAGTCAATGGGTATAACACTAGCACTAGCACCCATATCACACAAGCCATGATAACAATGATCTCCTATTTTAACAGAAATAACAGGCACGCCTACCACAGGTCTATATTTATCTTTAACACAAGGTTTAGCAAATCTAGCAGTTTCACCCTGGAATTGAATAACATGCCCATCGATATTATCAGACAAGAGATCTTTAACAATGGCAATATTAGGTTCTACTTTGACTTGTTCAGGAGGTGTATAAGTCCTAATATTGCTTTTACGAACAACAGTTGAAGCTTTAGCATGATCCTTCATTCTAACAGGGAAAGGGGGTTTCTCAACATAAGAAGTAGGAACAATAGGATCATTATAAGTGACAATCTTTTCTTCAACTTTGATAGGTGCAGCTACTTTTACTTCTATCGGAGGATGATATTTAAACCACTTCTCCTTGGGGAGATCAACATAAGTAGCAAAAGATTCACAGAAAGAAGCTACTATATCAGAGTCAAGTCCATATTTAGTGCTAAACTTACGGAAAATATCGGTATCCATAAAAGATCTAACACAATCAAACTTAGGTGTCATACCTGACTCCTTACCTTCGTCGAGGTCCCAATCTTCAGAGTTGCTTTTAATTCTATCCAATAAATTCCATCCAAATTCAATAGACTTCATCATAAAAGAGCCAGCACAAGAAGTATCGAGCATGGTGCGATTGTTATCAGAAAGCCGAGCATAAAAATTCTAGAGAATTGTCAATTTTGAGAGCTCATGATTGGGGCATGAATATAACATTGATTTAAGCCTCCCCCAAGCTTGAGCGATACTTTCTCCTTCGCGAGGCCAAAAATTATATATATAATTGCGATCACGATGAACAAGATGCATAGGGTAATACTTTTGATGAAATTCCAATTTCACTCTTTTATAGTTCCATGATCTCGTATCATCACATAGCCTATACCATGTCAATGCGTCTCCCTCCAAAGATAAAGGGAAAGCCTTCTTCTTAACAGCATCATCGGGTATACCTGCAAGCTTAAATAGTCCACAAATATCATCCACAAAGCGTAGATGTTCATCAGGATGATTTGTTCCATCTCCTGCGAAAGTGTTAGCTAGCAGTTTTTCCATCATACCCGAAGGAAATCCAAAAGGAGTTTCATTTTCAATAGGTTCAGTAGGTTCAGTAGGTTGAGGAGCAACCCTTGGCTCAACCGGACGGTGTGAAGATACCCCGAACAAGCCTCTCAAACAATTACTTTCCATAGTAACAATTAACAGAAATTACAGCACACTAAATAAATTTTTCCTTACCAAATTCCACCTACCAAAGGCGCTTCACTCCCCGGCAAGGGCGCCAGAAAAGAGTCTTGATGACCCACAAGAATAGGGGATCTATCGTAGTCCTTTCGATAAGTAAGAGTGTCGAACCCAACGAGGAGCAGAAGGAAATGATAAGTGGTTTTCAGCAAGGTATTCTCTGCAAGTACTGAAACAAGTGGTAACAGATAGTTTTGTGATAGGATAAATTGTAAAGAGCAGCAAGTAACAAAAGTAAATAAAGTGCAGCAAGGTGGCCCAATCCTTTTTGTAGCAAAGGACAAGCCTGGACAAACTCTTATAATAGGAAAAGCGCTCCCGAGGACACATGGTAATATCGTCAAGCTAGTTTTCATCACGCTCATATGATTCGCGTTCGGTACTTTGATAATTTGATATGTGGGTGGATCGGTGCTTGGGTACTGCCCTTACTTGGACAAGCATCCCATTTATGATTAACCTATATTGCAAGCATCCGCAACTACAATAAAAGTATTAAGATAAATCTAACCATAGCATGAAACAGGTGGATCCAAATCAGCCCCTTACGAAGCAACGCATAAACTAGGGTTTAAGCTTCTGTCACTCTAGCAACCCATCATCTACTTATTACTTCCCAATGCCTTCCTCTAGGCCCAAATAATGGTGAAGTGTTATGTAGTCGACATTCACATAACACCACTAGAGGTTAGACAACATACATCTTATCAAAATATCGAACGAATACCAAATTCACATGACTACTAATAGCAAGACTTCTCCCTTGTCCTCGGGAACAAACGTAACTACTCACAAAGCATATTCATGTTCATAATCAGAGGGGTAATAATGTGCATATAGGATCTGAACATATGATCTTCCACCAAATAAACCAACTAGCATCAACTACAAGGAGTAATCAACACTACTAGCAACCTACTAGTACCAATCCCGGACTTGGAGACAAGAATTGGACACAAGAGATGAACTAGGGTTTCGAGAGGAGATGGTGCTGGTGAAGATGTTGATGGAGATTGCCCTCTCCCAATGAGAGGAGCATCGGTCATGACGATGGTGATGATTTCCCCCTCCCGAAGGGAAGTGTCCCCGGCAGAAAAGCTCTGCCGGAGCCCTAGATTGGTTCCGCCAAGGTTCCGCCTCGTGGCGGCGGATTCTCGTCCCGAAAGGTTCTCTTCTATTTTTTTCTCATCGAAAGACTTCATATGGGAGAAGATGGATGTTGGAGAGCCACCAGGGGGCCCACGAGGTAGGGGGGAGCGCCCGGGTGGGGGGGTGCGCCCCCCACCCTCGTGAGCAGGGTGTGGGCCCCCTGGCCTTCATCTTTGGCGACGATTTTTCTTTATTTATTCTAAGGTATTCCGTGGAGTTTCAGGACTTTAGGAGTTGCGCAGAATAGTCCTTCAATATTTGCTCCTTTTCCAGCCCAGAATTCCAGCTGCCGGCATTCTCCCTCTTCATGTAAACCTTGTAAAATAAGAGAGAATAGCCATAAGTATTGTGACATAACGTGAAATAACAGCCCATAATGCAATAAATATTGACATAAAAGGATGATGCAAAATGGACGTATCAGCGGACGACGCAAACCGATCAAGCATAGATCGGAAAGGCAAAAAGAAAACGCCGATCAAGACGACCGGCGAGAGAGCGAAAAAATCCGGAGCAAGGCTTGGGAAAAAAGACTCTCTAGGGCAGCCGGTCAACATGACCGGCGGACGAACCCTAGGTACGGGCGCCGCGGCCCCCGACGGCGGTCATGGAGGCCGACCGCCCCGGGGTGGCGCGCGGGTGCGGAAGCGTTGGCCGGCTAGGGTTGGATAGATTAGGCTGGTACCATGTTAGAAGGGATAGAGGAATTGGTGGAATAGTTCATTGTATTGCTTGAGCTTCGTGGGCATATATATAGGAATACAATGATCAATTTGGAGTACAAGACAAGTCAGAACGAATCCTAATCTATCTCGTCTTTCCTAATAATCAATATACTCAATAGTCCCAAATCATGTGCTACCGTGTGTTTCTGGTACCAGATACGGCTTTGTCTTGGCACGGATGTTGGGCCTCCTCCCCGAGGTACATTCGGCAGAAGATGGAACACTTCGAGCGAAAACTTTGAGTCAACAAGTGTCGAGGCCAAGATTGAAGGTGCTTGTGGGCGTCTTCTCCTTGAAAGCATCCTCAAAATAGTTTGTTTCTCCCCTGTTGGATAATGATCATCTGTATTTGAGGGGACACGTCAGTGGTAAGATAAGTCGGACGTTCCCCTGGGCTCATTGAGGCGGTGATGTGCAATTTTCTAAGTGAAATACTTGAGTGGAAGGTGTTGTTTCTGGTGATGGTGGCACCCAGAGGTCTCATTTTCCTTGGAGTAGTGACGAAATAGCCCACACCCTACGCATATGGTCGACAGATGTGCTTTATGATGGAGGCCAACTTCTTGGGTAATTGTCTTTGCTTTGGGGATGCGGGTCTTGGTAGAAGGTGGGCAACACTAGGATACCAAGATGGTTACTTTGTTTGCTC
>NW_025225213.1:5184-6033 GCF_018294505.1 Triticum aestivum | reverse complement strand
CAAATATATTTTTTAGTGTTCTTATGGAATGCATTTTCGAATTAATTTGTTATTTCTTTGAAAACTTAGTTGCTTTCTGGATTTCCTAAAATAAATCTTCCTTCCATGGGCGAAAATCGAAGATGTTCTTGCTCTTTGTTGCCAAGCTGTGGTTCAGTTCTGCCCATTACCAGACTGCACCTTTTCGCATAATGCGCCCTGGCCTTAGTTAAATACCTTGCAACGTGTTTCTTCACGTGTTAGAAAGATGATAGTGAACTTTTAGAAAGTTCTTATACAATGTAGAAAAATGTTCATGTGATTCAAGAAAAATGTTTCATGAACATGCCGTGTCGATCATTCTTTGGACATGGCTAAATAAAGGAAACCATGTGCAATAGGTGGTAACAATACAAACGATTTGAGTGAAGGATGTCTGTGTGATAAGAAAACCACTTAGTTTGATCCCTAGCTTTTCATCACACCAGGGGATGGCCGTTGATAAAAGCTTGCTCGAGCGTCGGATGCATCCCTCCATCAATGTTCACTTTCCTTGACAACTTCCTGAATACACACAGCTTCCATACATGAGGTCTCTATAATCACATATACTCCCTCCATCTCATAATATAAGTTGTTTTAGCCGAATATACAATGATCAAAGAGTAGCGTAAGTTACTAACCATCAACCTTGTGATTTGGGCACATGTAGTAATTCCAAATTTTACACGCACATTATCTTATACATTTAATTTAATATATGCATGATTTTGGCCGAATATACCTTCAAAATAATATATTACCTTCGTCTCAAGTTACTTGTCTTAGATTTTTCTTGATACGGATGTATCTCACACTAAAACATGTCTT
>NW_025225213.1:3151-5014 GCF_018294505.1 Triticum aestivum | reverse complement strand
ATACATTCATATCTAGAAAAATCCAAGACAAGTAACTTGAGACGAAGGAATTTGTATTTTTTATAATTTTCAATTTTCCCAAATTTACATGCGCATTTCCCTCCCTCTTTTTTATTTCCTTCAGTTTTACTTTTCTTTTCATAGTTCCTACTACATAACCCATTCATGTTATTAATCAAAATGCTCAGATTATTCAGCTTGAACATATTTCAAATAAAACTTTACGATCTTGCAAAGTTGCATGAACACACAATTTCAGGTAGTCCATGCATGTATGCGAGGGAATGTATGATGGACAGTCGTATGGACCATTAATTGTTCGGCACAAGCAAAGAAGCTATTAACATGGGCTACTCCTACTGCTTGGTATGGAGCATAAACAAGTAGATGAGAGGCAAGAGCCGGGTGACAACAACTGACAATCTCCGCTTAAACTTAACCTCCGCACCAGCGACATGCATGCATGGAGCGAATCTTGTGTCAACACACCGTGAGAGCACCGGAAAAGTCAACTGCTAGCTGGGTTTGGATCGGACCTCGGGGCTTACTGACTGGTGACCTCGGGGCATCCAACACGCATCGTTTGAACAACGCATTGTATTGTCCTAAGATGCACCACATGCGGGCGCACCGGCCGTGCCATGGATGCACGTGATCACCACCTCACCCAATAATCTACAGACTGCCCATCTAATACAACAAGCGTACACACCAATTGACTAGCTTACGCTCCCCATAGATCTGAGCACTGCCCACAAGCAACCAACTCCACGCATCGACCAAGCAAGCTAGCTGCTGATGGCAATGCATGTGGTGACCGGTGCCATGGGCAGCCTGCTCCCCAAGCTGGGCGAGTTGCTCATGGAGGAGTACTACAAGCTGCACAAGCGCGTCAAGAAGGACTCCGCATCAGCCCAAGGAACAGCGCACTCGCTGGAGAACTCAACAGTTTGGATCTGACCTCGGGGCTTGGTGACCGGCGACGCGCATACAAACGTAGATTGTTTAGTTTATGATGCCTGAGGCCGCATCCAACACGCATCTTTTGAACAACGTACTGTACGTCCCAAGATGCACCACATGCGCCGGCCATGCCATGGATGCAAATTGAAAGTTTGCTAGAACTCAAAACCCAATGAATCAAATGGGAAAAACCACAATTAATCCAACAAAAAGTTCAGTTCCCTGCCAACAAAGAGGCAAACAAGGCATGCTGACATGATGATGGGTGTGGGCAGGTGTGTAGTTAGAGGAGTGTTGACATGGATGATGGGCGCAGCAAAATTTAGGTTACTACAAAGAAAATTTGGTCCCCATGCAATTTTAGGTTTGCTGTTCGAGCCGATTTTTAGGTGAAAAAAATTTAAAATTTCAGTTTTTGGATATTGGACTCATCTCTGGTCTGCTATTTTTTGCTATTGTTGAAGATGCTCTTGGTGTAGCGGAATAAAAGTTCAGTTCTCTATGAAGTTATGTCGGCATTCATGTGGAGATATATTCGAGAAGATGGACTATTTAAGAGTAATGCAAAACGCAGTCGGTAAGAGAATATTAGTGACGAATGAAGATTCACGAAAAAAGGTTGATTGGTGAAGAGATAGGACTAACGTGGGTTCAATCACATTTATCAGTTAATGGCACTATAGTAGCCATACTTATTAGCATTCCTCTTTGCAACTGGTAATGAATTGAGCCCCTCCGTCCAGTTTGAAGATTTTAGTTTGGTAGAGAGTATTCATTGCCTTTGTACTACATAGCTAATTTACCATCTGGCAAATGTCCGCGTAGATGCAATAAGTCTGGCAGGTGACTGCCAACCAGCTAGCGGGGGAAAGGGCATCTGAAACGGTTTAGTCACATATA
>NW_025225213.1:0-2052 GCF_018294505.1 Triticum aestivum | reverse complement strand
CAATTGGTCCCCAGCGCAAACCCGCCGGAGCCACCGAAATGTGCCACTTTTGAATCATCATGGTGCTCCAACGCCTCCTCAACCTTCAGCACTGCCTGGTTGTCATTGATGATCTCCGGGGCCATGAGGAGCGTAACAACGACAGAGGTATCTACCTGCTCGGACTCGAGTTGCGACATGGTTGCATGGTGCTCCTCTAAGAGCGAGAGACAGAGTTGCTTCTTTGTCTCTGCCATGAACAAGAGGACGTTCGCCCCACCGGCTAGATCCACGGCCTCAACGGTCACCTACACCTCCTCCTCGGGAACCTCCTCCTTCATGAGCACCTTTTCCTCGTAGACCTCTACCATCACCATGGGGTCACCATCCTCCTCCTCCTCCTCCTCTAATCTCGGCTCTGGGGAGCTCGAAGGTTAGCCCGCCTCAATGCAGGCATGGCTCTGATCATAAGCATCATAGACCTCTGTTGCGATTTTGGTGCGGCGCTCCAGCGTTAGCTGCTTGTACCAAGTGGTCTTGTAGCGACCTGGCGATGACGGTTGGCACCCGATGGGAAGGTGGGTGTGGAGGGCGGGGGGGCTCTACCATGGGGGTCGGCAACGCTGATGCGTGGAGAAATGAGAGATAATATTTTGGGGGCTCGCCGACCGACATTTAATAGCTGGAGCAGGCTCCTCGAGCGGCTCGCCGTCTGCCCAACCATGATGAATGCGGCAAGAGGAGCAGTCGGGCTTCAATTTTTTGTTTGAACAATGAGAACAGCAGGAGAGGGCCGGGCTTCAATATGGGTAGGTGGATAGCCAATGTTAATGCGGCGAGGGTTCATGAGCGGTGTGACATAGAAGACGTCTGGACCACTCCTCGCCCGCCCCCCTCAATTTGGGGCCACCTAGGGATTTTGGACGTCTGGACATATATGGGCGATTTGGTGAGCCGCATTGGAGAAACCCTACTCTTTTTGTATCGAGAGCAACCTCTCTGATTTCTATTAAAAGTAACCCCAATGTCTGGTACAAACTTAAAATACAAAACCAACAAAAGTAAAACGATGCATGAAACCCTAAAAAGGGGGAAGGGCTAGCCCGCCACCCCCTCTGAGCGATCACGTGTGGGCCAAACATCAGCAGTTAAGCATGAGTTGTTCCCTACATAGCCTTTTTGTTTCTAAACTTATTTGTTTCACTGGTCTCTCCAAAAACTTATTTTGGAATCTGGCCTCTGGTATAGATGCTAAACCGTTTGATGTTTGGTTTGGCATCTTAGAAACGTCAAACGAAAATTCAAAAAAAAAGGTCAAACGGTTTAGCATGACCTTGCTCAAGGTGTCAAACGTGAGGATACGTTTTTGGAGAATTGTGCTTAAATTTTGGAAGGGCCATTTGGGGATAATGGTACGTGAAGCATGGCTGGTGCTACTGCATTAGTAGTATTTATCATAATTATCATACGGAAATGTTAACGCCCACACGTGTGGGCGTTTGCACATCGCCCACACGCCTCCATCACCACTCATTTTGCCACGTATGAATAGATGACATCAGCAGAATTTTTTTTTGTTTTCGGCTTAAAAATATTGTATCTCCTAAATAAAAAAGCGAACTAAAAATCCGTTTTCACCATTAAATCCGTCTCGACGAGATCTTCAAAACTAGACCCCATGTTGATATGTTTCGACGAATTATTATTTTTTTGCCAGAAGTTGCCACGATGTTTACACTGCAGTTGCCATAGGGCTTAAACTAAAGTTGCCATGTGGCAATTTTAGTTTGTAGATCATGGCAATTTTAGTATTTTGATGATGGCAACTCCAGTACTTTGACCATGAAAATTATTTTTTATATGAACCATGGCAATTTTACGTGCATGTATCATGGCAATTTTAGTTTATGGTTCATGGCAAGTCTAGTTTCTTAATTCCCCGTTTTATAAATGTCAAAATTTACTTTTAAATGTAGAAGAAAATAGCTGAAACATATCATGGCAACTTCAGTGTAAACATCATGACAATTCATATGCAATAGACATGGCAACTTTTAATCCAAATTTTTTTTT